>NC_049203.1:4963474-5055974 GCF_013347855.1 Anguilla anguilla
TATCACTTCTGCTTGTTGTCTCAGCAAACCCTCTTTCCTCCCTAATCATTCTGGGATCCAGAACACACAACTGCTTTTTTTTTTTTTTTTGCTTTCCAAATCATTCCGTCTCCTTCCTTCTCTCACCGCCCTGTTCTTCACCTCTCTCTTTCTTCTTCCTCTTCCAGATTATTTTCCCCAGCATCTCTGTGGAGTTCAAAATGGCCACTGTGAAGTCCACAGGAAGCGGATATTTAACTCGCTGTGCCTCAATCAGTGCTGTTTTTGGAACATGTAGACCGACATGGTACACGCTATACAATGTGAGAAAACCACTAGGGAGTGTTTCTTGTGCGTCAGAGGGATCGGCAAAGCTGGACTACTGCATCACATTACATTACATTACAGGCATTTAGCAGACGCTCTTATCCAGAGCGACTTACATAGCATTTTTTTTACATAGCATTTTACATTGTATCCATTTATACAGCTGGATATATACTGAAGCAATTTCGGTTAAGTACCTTGCTCAAGGGTACAACGGCAGTGTCCTACCCGGGGAATCGAACCTGCGACCTTTCGGTTACAAGCCCAGTTCCTTACCCACTGTGCTACACTCCGTCCTACTGCAGAACTGGAGGTACGGTACTGTTTGAAATCTGTCATTTTGAAATAAAAAAAAATCCTACCATTACCATCAGCGACTATGCAAAGATTCCGGAACCATACGGTGGGTCTTCAACTGCCATTTCGGTTGCTTGACTTACAGCACACTAAGGATTCGAACAATGACAGCAAACACAATTCATTTCCTGAATCGTTTACATTTCGTTAAACAAACCAAAGGGAAGATAAATTACTATAAGTTGCACCAAAAAGGTGCTCGCTGGAGCACTTATGAATTGACTTAACTATAATTTAACAAGGACAGTAATAAGCAAAATTACAAGAATAGCATCTATGCTGTTCTTTCATCAAGCATCATGGCAAACTAAAGAAGCTCATTAAAGTGGTCTGAAACCATGTGTGTACTCAGCATAAAACCAAATAGCCCAAATATCCCTCATGTTACTCCCCTACTACAAATGAAAAAGGCCTTGGAGTTTATCCCCTCCTTCTCTCCGTTCGCCATCTTGTCATCCTGATCTCCCTGCGGCGCTAGGAGTCCCCGGTCCCTCAGCCTGTGGACAGGACAGAATGTACCTGATGTGTGTGTGCGCTGCCCGGGGGGGAGACTGAATAAATAAACAGACTCCAGCTCCAGGAGGAGAGGAGAGAAGAACAAATCAGAATTAAATTGTTGGCCTGTGAACTGAACCCCCAACTGCTTTCTTATCAGTTTGGAACCCCCTACTCCCCCAGCCCCCCCCCCCCCCCCCCCCCCCCCGCAACTTCTTTCACTCCCTCCATTTCTTCCTCCCTCTCTCCGCATTCTAACCCATGATTAGGAGTACTCTGTGTTTCATCATGAAAGGAAAAAACCCTTTTGAAAGAAAAGTACTCCCCCCCCCCCCCCCCACTATCCATCTATCTATCTCTTATTTTTCCTCAATCTGGGCACTTTCTGATAGATCTCGACCCCTCCCTAAAATCCCATGACATTTTCAGAAGATCCCTTCCCCCCAACACCACCACTACCCTCACCCCAAAACTCCATCCACCCTCCCCCTTTACAAATCTTTGTATTCTCCCGCCAGTACCCACCCCCCCACCCCCCCCCCACCCTCTCCCCATCCTCACACTGCCACCCACCCCCCTCCCCCCTTACCCCAAGAGCCGTGTCCTGTCAGTTTCAACTGCCGCTGCATTCTGACAGGGCAGAAGGTCGCAACTGGCGATATCAAATTCGCCTGAGCCAACCGCTTATTTGAGCAGACTTTTTAACATTTTAACCATCCTCTTTCGGAGCACACGAGGCAGGCTTTGCCAGCCAACCTTGTTTGTTGAAACAGGCTTTAAATAAACTTTGTCTATACGTCCCCCCCCCCCCCCCACCCCCCATCCCCCCGCCCCCCCATTACATTACTTCTGACAATTTTCTAACCCACATCCTGAGTTACTCTAAAGAAAAGGTTGTTATTCTTTGAAAGTGTTGAGGGATGGTGTACACGGCCACCGCCACCCTCCCCCCCCCCCCCCGCCAACTGGCCCCCGCACCACCGCAACCCCCGACCATTACACCCAAAGCCTCGGCTCTTTAAATAAACACTCTCTCCCCCTCAAGTTATCAGACGCCAACCCACCCCCGCCCCCCCTCCTCCCCTAAACCCCCCAACCCCCCCCCACCCCCCCGCCCCCCCTTTCTGGCACACATATCCACCACACCCCCGCCCTAACCAGGAGGGGGGCACACAAGGGAAGGTACATAGTAGTGGAGGAAGGAAAGAGAAAGAGAGAGAGAGTGAGAGCGAGAGACTGCGAGGTGAAAGCACGTTGCTGCCACAGGCCATCGCAGGGAAGGAGAGGGGATTATATCAAGAGGAGCTTCCACAGAAGACTCTGACACGGCGAGAGAGAGAAGGCGCCGGTCACGGGACAGAGCAGCAGGACCCTCTTAAAGGAAGACACGGAGCCAACCTTCCCACTGCTGTCTGCGGCGCAGGGGAAGAAGAAAGCCAGAGGCCCAGCCCGAAAACTACGACACTCCGCGCCTCGTTACCCCCGCGCTCGCTCGCTCGCTCTCTCTCTCTCTCTCTCTCTCTCTCCTGCTGACCCCCCTGCCCCCACCGGGCGGAAAAAACGCGCTCCAGCCCCAACGGAGAGGGCCGGAGGAGAGGAGGGGAGAGGAAGCAGCCCGAAAAAAGACGGTCGGGGACAGCGGAGAAACCGCATCGACACCGAGCCGCCCGCCACTCTCTCCCTCTCCCTCTCTCCCTCTCCTCCCAAACGGAGAGCTGACCCCACAGGAGGGAGGCGAAAACTCCCCTCCTCGCACCAAGAGAGAGAAGGAACCGCCGCGGGAAGGAGGAGAAACACCAACGTGAGGATCAGGAGGAGAGGAGCGAGGAGATCTGCCCCGGACCCGCGGGCCATTAAAAGGTGAGGGAAAGCGCGCCCTGCTACGGGCTTCACACCAGACAGAGCAGCCAAGCGTTATATCAATAATAATAATAATAATAATAATAATAATAATAATAATAATAATGATGATAGCGTTCTATCAGTGTAATTCACAACGTTCTCACAGAATCAGCAGCACGGCAAACGGTACGAACATTACCGAGTATTTCTGAGTATTACTGATATTTGCAATTGTGGCTTAAGTGTGGGTGTGACTGTTTTAAGTACAGCGAGGCACATATTTACTTACTGTGTCACAATAAAAAAAACTTGCTTGGTAAGGAGTTTTTAAAAAGTATTCATATGTCCATATTATTATTATTATTATTATTATTATTATTAGCAGCAGCAGCAGCAGTAGTAGAAGTACTATATCAGGGTTGGGGTCAATCCAATTTCAAATCATTCAATTTAGGAAATATAAATACATTTTATATATATAATATAAAATATAATATATATATATATATATATATATATATATATATATATATATTTTTTTTTTTCCTCTATTGATTTCAACCCTGATATATATGTATGTTTATATATATGGTATACATGGTGATGTTTAAAATTTGTGAAATGAGCAAGTATTTCACTTGGGGGGGCGGGGAGCGGGATATTCAGGGGCGTCACTCTCAGTTCTGTGGGTAACCACTGAACTTTCCTAGTCTTTTAATGGGCAGCCTCTCCAGCCTGTCCAACAGAAACAGCACAACCCCTTCATGTGTACATACACCATTGTGCGCTGTGACTGTATTTCCTGACAGCAAAAATCCATCAGTACCGGTGGCTGCAAAATGCGTTTTTTTGGGGGGTGGGGCTCGTCCTTGTAGTCAGCGTTCAGCAGGGAGATGTGTCATGCCCGGAGACACGGCGGCCGAGTTTGAATCTCTGAGAATCTGGCAGCTGACCCTCGGCCTATTGTTCTGGCACATTCGCTCTCATCCTCATTAGCCACTTCCTGCTGCTACCCATAGTACCTTTCCAACGACGGAAACTAACAGACAAAGGAATCTAGAATCTTTTTCAAAAAAAAAAAAATTAATTAATGTCTAAAAACATTCTGAACAATGGGCCTTTGGTCTGCGTCGTTCCACTTGAGTTAACTGGGTCCTAATATAGTTCATCGCCAGGGAATTAACACTCGGGACACGGGTCTGCCTTCTACCACAACATGATATTTCATGGACAGACTGTTATTTTAGGAAATAAATACTACTGATGACAAGTGACAGCGGGATCTACATTAGGGCATGGCGTTAGCATTCTGAACTTCTCGTGTTTGCAGAGTGCAAAAGAGATTTTTTTCACTGAGTGTGAAATGGGAGAGCTACGATGAGGGAGTTCACAGATAAGGGAGCTGTCAACTTTTGATGTTTTTCGTTTGCTAGTTAGTACAGCTGTCAGACATGATGCTAACAGTATGGCATTGGTGGATAAGAAGATTCTTACATATACAAGAATATACGATTCCTTAACATTGTGTCTTGGTTTAGATTACTGAAATTATTTCATAATGGTTGCATTTTTAACACCTTTACTGTCACTTAACTCAACTGTTCTTAATGTCAATACGGCCTACAAGTTTTCACAAACCCAATTATTCCTTAAAAAAATCTGTTATATGCCACTTTTTTAAAAATACACTATCACCAGTTTTCCATGTCTTACTGGTTCTGGTTCTTTCACTGGGAAAGAAAAAAATCAGGGGAGGTTTAAAAAAAATTCAGTCTTTGAACATTTAACAATCCTGTTAAAAAAAAAAAAAACATTTTGGATTTCATTTAAATCACAATTGCAGGAAAATGTTATTAAATTAATTTTACATTTTCGATAAAGCTGTCTGGCCTTGACTTGATTGAACTCATCAGCCATTCCTTCTGATGTCACGGCACCTCCATTATCTTTGATTGCAAAATTTGGTCTTTTCATCATCTATCCGACTTATCTTCCTCTCATGTTCCACCCTTTCATGCTGCCTCACACTCGTTTTTTTCACTTCGCTATCAACGTTCCCTCGGGTGACCGACTTTCAAGATGAATCATTAAAAAGTTCCGTTTATGAAGTGTACTCTGGAGCGGCCGATTGCCGTTGGAGATAAATAACAAAATCAAAGCATTGCTATGAACTTCACAAGCAATTATGCCACTGACTGGACCGCAAAAGAACAACAACAAAAAAAAGAGAGAAAAAAATATACACGCATTAAAAATTCAAAGAGTAAACCCAAGACCTGCCCCAGGTTCAATGTTGGACAACAAGCCCTTGGACCCTAAAACTACATCACCCACAGTCCATTGCAGTGTAGAGAACCCTAACTGCAGTCAACAAACTACGCACATTAAAACCCTTTAAGGTATAAGGTCAAAAATATGTGATTAGAATGTTCTTAACTGAAAATTCTAATTCTAATTCAAACAAGGTCACTTAGTCTCAAGAACCAGGCAAATGTATGTTCTACCCTTGGGTAAGAACAGAGATAATGAAATACTGTAGGGACAGGGTATTAAGATCATCAGCTCTCCACCAATCATAGAGTGCACTGGTAACAGCAAACGGAACAAGGCACATTGTAATTGGTGGATGCCTTCTGGCTATAGTCCTGTCATCGAAAATGGGTTCCTGGAATACTGAGAACACAAGGTTCTCTGCTCTTCCTACACAACCTGACAAGCTGTTCCACACATTGACACATTTCTTTGTGTTAAAGAACAAAAATAAAACCTTCCTTGAAAACATTTCCAGCTAAGGCTCCCTTGTTTTGCCGACAGCACTCAATATGAAAAATCAATTTTAGTTTCCACGCTTTCAGTAATTAGGGCCCAATGATTTCACCCGGGAGTCCACAGAATACAACAGGGATACTCAAACCTGACCCTTGAGGCCAGTAGTAGGCCTACTGCCAGTTTTCTTTACTCCCTGATGAGCGAATTGATTTATTAACTCACCAGAGATTTAAACTCACCTGCTGTTCCCAAATTAGTCCTGATTAGAGGGAAGGAAGGAACACCAGCAGTGCTACAGGCCTCAAGGGCCATGTATGTTTTGTTTTGAAACATATTTCTTATGGCCTTTTCAGAACTATTAGACAGGACAGCGTAGACAGACAGGAAGAATAGGGAACGAGAGAGGTAGAGACATGCATACACAGGACAATTCAGAATATTAAAGCACATAAATGCTTGTTGGACGGTAGCATTGATTATGACCAATGGGAATGCTCGGCTCCTCCTTCTAGAGCTTGGCATGAGTTTGACCGGCACCCTGGAGAAGGGTTCGCCCCCACACCACCTCCATGACCTGGTGGAGGACCCAGGACTCCAATTCCACCAGCACCACCAGCACCACCCGCACCATCAAGCCAACTCCCAGCTCCACCTCGCCAACTCCGTGGCTTCCACCATCCCCGAGGGGAACCCGATGGGGGGGTCGGTGGTGGTGGTTCCCCCTCCTTATTCGGCGGCGGATGGCGGTGGCGGGGGGGACGCGCCCCTGGAGCTGCGGGGGTCGCTGGACTGCTGGGCCTGCTCGGTGCTGGTGACCGCGCAGAACCTGGTCATCGCCGCCATCAACGCCTGCCTGGCCGGCCTGGTCTTCGGCCTCATCCTCACGCCCGCCATCGTCATGGTGGTGTTCGGGTTCCTGTGCCACTCCACGGTACGTGACCCCGCGCATTTTGTGTGGTGTTTGTGTGTTTGTGCCTGTGTGTGTTTGTGTGTGTGTGTTTGTGTGTTTGTGCGTGTGTGTTTGTGTGTGTCTGTGCGTGTGTTTGTGTGTGTGTGTTTGTGCGTGTGTGTTTGTGTGTGTGTGGTGTTTGTGTGTTTGTGTGTGTCTGTGTGTGTTTGTGTGTGTGTTTGTGTGTGTGTGTTTGTGTGTGTCTGTGCGTGTGTTTGTGTGTGTGTGTTTGTGCGTGTGTGTTTGTGTGTGTCTGTGCGTGTGTTTGTGTGTGTGTGTTTGTGCCTGTGTGTGTTTGTGTGTGTCTGTGCGTGTGTTTGTGTGTGTGTGTTTGTGCCTGTGTGTGTTTGTGCGTGTGTGTTTGTGTGTTTGTGCGTGTGTGTTTGTGTGTGTGTGTTTGTGTGTGTTTGTGTGTGTGTGTCTGTGCGTGTGTGTTTGTGTGTGTGTGTGTGTGTGTGTGTGTGTGTGTGTTTGTGTGTGTGTGTTTGTGCCTGTGTGTGTTTGTGCGTGTGTGTTTGTGTGTGTGTGTGTGTGTGTGTGTGTGCGTGCGTTTGTGTGTGTGTGTGTGTGTGTTTGTGTGTGTGTGTGTGTGTGTGTCTGTGCGTGCGTTTGTGTGTGTGTGTGTGTGTGTTTGTGCCTGTGTGTTTGTGTGTTTGTGTGTGTGTGTGTGTGTGTGTCTGTGCGTGCGTTTGTGTGTGTGTGTGTGTGTGTTTGTGCCTGTGTGTTTGTGTGTTTGTGTGTGTGTGTGTGTGTCTGTGCGTGCGTTTGTGTGTGTGTGTGTGTGTGTGTGTTTGTGCCTGTGTGTTTGTGTGTGTGTGTGTGTGTGTCTGTGCGTGCGTTTGTGTGTGTGTGTGTGTGTGTGTGTTTGTGCCTGTGTGTTTGTGTGTTTGTGTGTTTGTGTGTGTGTGTGTGTGTCTGTGCGTGCGTTTGTGTGTGTGTGTGTGTGTGTGTGTTTGTGCCTGTGTGTTTGTGTGTGTGTGTGTGTGTTTGTGTGTGTGTGTGTGTGTGTGTGTGTGTTTGTGTGTGTGTGTGTGTGTGTGTGTGTGTGTGTGTGTGTGTGTGTCTGTGCGTGCGTTTGTGTGTGTGTGTGTGTGTGTGTGTTTGTGCCTGTGTGTTTGTGTGTGTGTGTGTGTGTTTGTGTGTGTGTGTGTGTGTGTGTGTGTTTGTGTGTGTGTGTGTGTGTGTGTGTGTGTGTGTGTGTGTGTGTGTGTGTCTGTGCGTGCGTTTGTGTGTGTGTGTGTGTGTGTGTGTTTGTGCCTGTGTGTTTGTGTGTGTGTGTGTGTGTTTGTGTGTGTGTGTGTGTTTGTGTGTGTTTGTGCGTGTGTGTGTGTGTGTGTCTGTGTGTGTGTGTGTGTGTGTGTGTTTGTGCCTGTGTGTTTGTGTGTGTGTGTGTGTGTTTGTGTGTGTGTGTGTGTTTGTGTGTGTTTGTGCGTGTGTGTGTGTGTGTCTGTGCGTGCCAGCACAGTTCTGCCCGTAAAAGATCTGAACGAGGGAAGGGGAAAAAAAGAAAAAAGGAAAGGAAGACGAAGTGAAGTTAGGGAGGACATCAAGAGGCTGCAGAACCCGACCATAAATATTTAACCCACGCTAAACCAATCAGGCTCCGACTGTAAAATAAACAGGTTGTGACTGTAAGACGAGGCTTAAGACAAAGACTGAATTTGGGCCTTTGCTCACAGCTGTGGAGAGAAAAGTAACATGAAGAGGTCAGGAGATTTTTGGGAGGCGGGGGGGGGAGGGGGCATGGTGAGGTTAACCCCCAGATTAACCCTCACTTTCCCCACCCCCAAACACACATATACACACGCACACACACTTATACCCACACTTATGCCCACCACACACACACACACGCTTTTATCTCTGTTGAATAGGACCCAGGCCGACTTCTATATTTCAGGATCACTCACCTCACGCACACACACACGCACACTCACTCACACACACCAGCTTCTCTTGTTCTGCTCTAGGACACTACATCCCCCACCCCGACCGCCCCCACCCCCCCCTACCCCAACCCACCCACCAACAGGGTCACTGCAGGTCAGGGAGCCGGGCTCTGGGACATTCCTGATGTCCTCTTCCTTAGCCCAAAAGCGCTAATTACAGCCGTTAGCCGTTAAATTCGTGACGGGATTCTTCCCCGTTTGGGGGCCGATCACGTTACCTGATGTGACCGGCTTACGGAGGATTAAGTCCTCCATTTTACTGAGGAGAGAAAAGCAGAAAAAAACAAAGAAGGGAGGAGAGAGGAAAAGAGTAAAGGGGAAGAGATAAAGGTAAAGTCACAAGGGCTGCATTTTCTTTTCAAATTTTTCTCCCCTTTTTTTCTTGCTATTCGTGCTGGAATTTCTTCTCATTTTCGGCCATTCAAAACAAACAGAAACTGTGTGATATTGCACTTCGTTAACATTCAGGGATGTATAAGCACATATGCGGGTGTGTGTGTGCTGTGTTTAAGTGTATCCTGTGTGTGTGTCTGTGTGTGTGTGTGTGTCTGTGTATGCGTGCGTGTGTGCGTGTGCGCGTGTGTGTGTGCATGCGTGTGTGTCTGTGTGCATGTGTGCATCAAGGTATGCGTTTAGCTGTGCGTTAAAGGCAAACATTCCTGCCCAGCGTGTCTGCTCTGTGTCCATCCGTCCTCACCTCCGAAACGCATTCCAGAACAGCCAGGTCATGCCCCCCCCCCCCCCTTTCCCATCTCCTTCGCCAGCCCCCGCCTGCCCCCGCCGCCACAGCTCCCCCTGTCCCGTAAAAAAACCAGGAGGACGTGATCCCAATGACATCAGAGCCTAAGCCCCCGCCAAGCCAGATTCGCCCCTCATACCGCCAGGATGATCAGCCCCCAACCCCTTCCCATCTCCTCGGCCATTCCCGAGTCCAGATTGGTCAACAGAACCCACGAAAAAACCAAAAAAGTGGAATGAAACAGTAAGGCAGCTTAACTGACCACACTATTCACCAGCTTTTAGTTTTAGCAGACAGGCCAACTGAGATCTCTGCCGTTTGCTGAGTCAAAAAGGGGGATTCCAGGTGAGTAAGGAATTGGAGGGGTTGGTGTGATCTATCAACTGAAGGCAGGACTTTGGGGGGAGGGGGTGATTAGGTACCCAGATTGGCACAGGGAACCCCCCCCCCCCCCCCCCCAAAAAAAAGTCACAGGACCTTCAGTGACCACAGTGAGTCAGGCTCTGGGATTAAATCAAAATCATAATATTTTAATAGTCAAATTACACATTAAAATATCAAAAGAAAGAAAATACTAGGATATTAAATTAGTTGTTCTTAGTTATATTAAATTAGTTCTTTTTTTTTTTTTATTCTGAAAGCAACACTGCTTGCTATAGGAGGATGTGATATTGGTAATTTGGAGACCACGTATATTGTGTAAATAAACACAGAATTTCCCATTTTAACCAAATGGGCAACTCTTTAAGGACAGCAAACCGAAAGTGAACCTGAAGCCAAAATCCACTCGGAATGGACAGGCCATGTTAGACACTAGCGTTTAGAAATGACATAGTTCACACCAAAATGAATTTTTTACATTTTTTTGGAAAAATGTAAGCATGCAGTTTTTGTCTAGATGAATCCAAGAGAATGCAAGAAAAAAAGTGCTTGTACAGGATCTTTAACATCCGGTCAGAAGATCAACTCCCTGTGCACTCGTCATCAGACCGAAGCTCTTGGTTTTCAGGAAAGTGCGCCCCCTAGTGGCCCAAATTTAGCAGCACCCACATTTTCCCCTCAGGTCTCAGTCACACACAAAACAAGCTCAGCTTCCCTCAGACTCCACTGTCTAACATGAGGGGCGGTTGGGCTGCTGGCTCATTACATCAAAGAATAATAATGTGCACTTGATGCTCTCGCCTCTTTCTTTCTTTCTTTCCCCCTCCTCTTTCTTTCTCCCACTCTTCCTCTTTCTTCCCCCACTTCTCCTCCTCTTCCTCCCCCCTCCCCTTTCTTCCCTCACCTCTCCTCCTCTTTGTCCCCCCACTTCTCCTCCTCTTTGTCCCCCCACTTCTCCTCCTCTTTCTCCCCCCACCTCTCCTCCTCTTCCTCCCCCTCCTCTTTCCCCCCTCTTTCCCCCCCTTTCTCTCACCCCCCCCCCCCCCCACCCCCCAGGTACGCCCCCACGGTACGGCAGAGCTGTGCTCGGACCTGCTGAGCGACGGCGGCTGCGTGGCGCTGCTGGTGGTGGGCTTCCTGCTGGTCACGCCCCTGCTGGTGCTGGCGCTGGCCGCGTACTGCCGCCTGGCCCGCCACCTGCAGCTGGGCCTCTGCTTCATCCCCTACAGCCGCGCCGTCTACAAGAACCTGCCCGCCGCCCGCCACCGCGGCCTCGCCGGCGCCTGCTGCGGCCACCGGGGGGCGCCAGAGAGCGCCGTGGCCAAGGCCGTGGGCAAGAGCAAGGTGTGGGTCTGAGCGGGTGGGGGGGGGGGGGGGGTGAAGGGTTGGGGGTGATGGGGGGCAATACGAAACGAGTTGAAGGAAGGGAATGGGTGGGTATTTGGGGGGGGGGGGTGGGGGGTAAATTGATAGATGGAGATTCAGGTTGGTTCAGGCCGGGGGGGTTGGGGGGGTAAGTTGATATATCCAGATTCGGTTGGTTGGAGGGAAGGGGGCCAGGGTGTTAGGAGAGTGCCTTGAATCACACTTCCAAAGTAATACCAGAGCAGCAGTGAAAACTGGAAGGATCAGAGGAAGTATTTCTGTAAAAAAATATATACTTAACTGTATGTATGTGCAGTGTATACTGTTTTTATATATGTCGCAATATACACACAAACAATGGATGGATTGTTGACATCTGACAAACCACACACAATATTCTTAAAAGTATAAATGACATATATATACATGTACCTTTTAAGACGGGGAATAAAATGTCATTCCTAAAATACATTTTTTTTTTTTAACATTTATACCTGTAATCATTTTGCTTTGTACTTTTTGTGTCGTCATTTTAAAAAGATTATTTTCCAAAATAACCTGCTGTTGTGGGGTTTTTTCTGGGACGTGAAATGAAGGCATTTCCAAGGTGCCAGCAGTATGTGCTCTATGACCCAGATAAACTGAGTCATATCTGCCTCACAACTCAAGATTGTACAAGAGCGCCAACAGTTTTGCCACTGGTCTAAACAAGCAAAAATGAAACCATTAAAATAACAATAATAATAATAATAATAATAATAATAATAATAATAATAATAATAAATTATATTTATATATAAAAATCAATCTGGGGTTGAGCTTGCATACCTGGTTGTAGGTTATTGATTTAAACTCTGAATCAGCATGACCATTGTGCTGTGTGCACAAGCTATAATGACTATTTTAGTAGAGGCAGGTAGGTGTGAGTGAGTGAGTGAGTGAGTGAGTGAGAGAGAGAGAGAGAGAAAGAGGATGTGAGGGAAAGGCACATTGCTGCTACAGACATCACAGAGAGAGAGAAGGCGCTGGTCACGGGACAGAGCACCAGGACCCTCTCAAAGGAAGACACGGAGCCAACCTTTCCACTGCTGTCTGAGGTACATATCATTAAGCACACACTGTGTGTGGCTCTGAATTGTTTTCAATGGGCAGTGCACACAACTCCGTAGTAGCACCCACAGTAGTACTCGTCTTAGCTAGTGCTTGTACTTTTTCCATGGACTGCGTTCTTGCTGTTCTCGTTTGTGCTAGTGTTAATCAGTTTAACCCACAGGGTCCAAGTTGAACTATGCGGTTGTTCCCTGCGCTTGGAACGGTACTTCTCTCTGGGGTTTTCGACACACTTGTTCCCGGTTATGGTTATACACTGTGTTGTACGTCGCTCTGGATAAGAGCGTCTGCCAAATGCCTGTAATGTAATGTAATGTAATGTAATGTAATGTAATGTAATGTAATGTAGTGCATGGGGGCAAAATTATGATGTTTTCCGGCATTCTAACTATATTTAGTTATGCACAATGATTGACATCTTTTTTGAAAGTAGTCTAAGTAGGACTTTAGTCCAGATTCATGTGAGAAACAAAAGGTGTTGAAAACCACATCCTTTGGTAAGCTTGTGTGATCACACAAAGTGCAGGCCTACATCGGTCAAATAGCATTCATCAGCTGCAGAATAAGGAGGAAATTACTCACCTTTCAAGTTGTTGATGTTAACTGAAAAAAAAAAACCACATCAACAATAGATTGAGAATTTGGTATAGTTTGGTGAAGTAACCGCAGGTGGTTTGACATTTACCTCGTTTAACAGCAACGAACTGCCATTTAAGCACCATTCACACTCTAGAATTAAACTCAAGACCGTTTTTTTTCCCCCCTCTACTGGCCAACTGCGTCTTTCACTCGCCAGGCGTGGCGTTCACAATTCGAGTGACGGGTGCTTCAACCTACCAGAATATCAGCACGTGACAACAAACTTGCGGCACGTACGCAAATTTACCTCGAAGAGATTTGCAAGGGGCCTCGGCCCACTATTCGGCCTGTCGGATAAATGTTTCGGCAGAGTTTCCGCATTGTTTGTCGAATAAGATGCGCGTCCCACGATTTATTTTTCCTCTCCAGTGCATTTCTTTGCGTAATGACCGCATTTATTTCGTACCTCACTGCATTACAGTCCACAAACAGTCGGAAAACAAGGCACTGGCGTAGCCTATTGCACACCACGCTCACAGCTTTTATACTTTCCCATTAAACGTCGCGCGTTTTTCACACAAACTTCGCATCCCAAATCCTAAACCCGGATGCAGAGCACGTGCTGTACATATCCAACCAATCGTGTTAAACGTGAAACGAAAATGCGCGGTCCAATCACAGTCCTCGGGCGGGTGGTCGAGAGGCCTGGCTGACTTAACCCTGCCCACGTACAGACTCCAGTTCAGGACTGACAGCGTCAAAACTCTTTTAAACAACTCTGAGTGGAGTCCACTCCAAAAGATCAGTCTCCAGTCATTTCATAGCAACCGCCTGACCCATGGCACCCATTCATGAAACATATACAAATACAAAATAAGTTTTAAAAAATTACAAACTGGTATTCACCAGATGCTCTTAACCCGACCAATTTACAATGTACTACAGCTTCAGCAGAGAACATTAAACACTGGCAGGGTCAATGATTAACTTCCGAGTGCCATGCAAACTGGATTTTTTTTTTTTTTTTTTTTTGTGCACTGCCATTCCAGATTAGACCACGGAGTATACATATACATGCCTAGCGCTAAGCCAAAGGGCAGAGCAGATATCCAACTCAATACAAAGCCAGAAACTAAGGAGTTAATCGTAATAGCAAGACAGCCAATAGTGTCCAAGTTGGGCACAGTGAAGAGCACAGAGGGTGAGTATTTGCCTGGTGTACAGGTTAGGATGGACAGGTGCTGTGGCTAGCGAAGCTGAGGCGGAGGTGTTGCCTGAAAAGACGAGTTTTCAGTTTGTCATGGAAACTGGAGAGAGCCTCCCGTCACTGGTGGGAGGGGAATGTTGGTAGGTGGAGATTCAGTTGGTTGGGGGTTGGGGGTTGGGGGGGGGGGGGCCTAGAGATTAGTTATATTGTCACTGAAACACCCACTCATCAAGGTGTGTGTTTATTTATTTTTTTAAACCCCAGTGTTATTGAGCAATACATTAGCTGTGTTTCACTTGGCAGTGTATGCTCTTTCATGTTTTTTTTTTTTTTGGTATAGGGACCCTGGTCCATCTGCAAAGCACATGACAGATGCAGGGCCTGCACGTTGCATTAAACACCGATAAGATAATATTATCATAAGCCTCATAAGCCGTAGTTATTACAGCTGAAATAAAAGGCTGCCCTCATAAAAAAATTTTTTTAAAAAACACACGGGGTGTAACAGGGAAGAGGGAAAAAGAAATGGGTGCCAAAGCGCAGGTGATAATAATGTCTGACAAGCAGGGTCGATCTGGCTTATGTCAATGTTATCTTCCCCAGATACGCCAGCTTCCCCATGTAAAGATCGATCGGCCTCACAAACATGACTGGGCTGTCCTATAACCATTGGCTTAAAGTCCTTCCCCCCCCCCCCTCCCTATTTTTTTTTTTTTTTTGTTCAAACAAACCATAAATGGTTCAAATATCAGCAAGGTACATTGGTCCTGGGTACTAAAGGGCATCCCATAATTCTGTGTGATTCAGTCCATCTGCTGGACAAAGGCTGGCTGAGCTCTTGGCAAGAAGAGAGGGATAGAGAGAGGGAGTGAGACAGACGGCAAAAGAACACCGGAAGAAAGGAAAAGAAGAGGGGGATTTTAGTCAGCAGGCCAAAAAAAAATAAAATAAATAAATAAAAATAATATCAATTAAAAGACTGACGGAAAAAGGGCAGAAACAACTTCTTCAGCGACATACAACAACAAATCCGCGATCGAGCTTCTCCTTTGACGTCACAGCAGCCTTCACTGCGGATCAACGGTTCTGCTGACTCCAACCCTTCCGCCCGTCCATCTCTCCATCTGTCTGTCTCTCCGTCTGCCTATCTCTCTGTCTGTCCCGCCCGCCCGCCCGTCCGTCCTTTCAGTCGGACAGCCGCCGCCGCCGCCGCCATGTGCTGTACGGGGAAGTGTTCCAGGCTGGTGGGCCTCATCCTGCTGCCCACGGCCTTCGCCTGCATGATCGCCAACGTGCTGCTCTTCTTCCCCAACGCCCAGCCGCTGGACAGCGGCAACATCGGCCTGCAGGTCTGGCTCATGGGGGGCCTCATCGGAGGCGGGCTCTTCGTGAGTATCGCGCCCCCGACACCACGTCCCGCGCCGTCGCAGCTGGGGGGCTGGGGGGCTGGGGGGGCGGGGGGCTGGGGGGCTGGGGGGGGCGGGGGGGTGGTTGGGTCGGCGGGGGGTGGGGGGGTGGGGGGGTTGTGTTTTTGGGTGATATGGAGCAACTCCTAAGATTCTGGCTGATGTGCGTGCGTATTTGTGTATATATTTGTGTGTACTGCATAAAGGCGTGTACTCACTTCTAAAAGTTCAGTGTTAATATATTCAAAAACACGGGCTGGATAAACAAGGAACAACTTCACTTTTCTGCCAGAGCTTGCTCTGTTTAGTTTTTTTTTTTTTTTTTTTTTTTTTTTTGAAAGGCTTGTTTAAAGGCCAATTTTTAAATAAATACAGTAAAACTCATACACTGGATCTGTCATGTTACTGAAATGAATGTCAAGGCTGTTGGTCAGAAAGCCAGTGTAACAGTTTGAAAAGGAAAAATGACTCATTTAACTAACATAGATCATATGATTGCAACAGTGAGACTGGCTTCAACCCAGAGATGAACTACCAAACTTCTGAAAATGTGGATAACGCCCATTGTCCACAGCTTCACAAGTGTGGTGGAGCGCTAACTTGGAGTCAGAAATACATGTGGCTATTCTGAGGCTAGCTGCTTTTGCTCAAGAGATGGAACCTTAGCCCACTGAAGAGCGGAATGTTTTTTGAACTGTTTTTTTTTCCCCCCCACAATTCGAACTCAGTGTTCTAGAACCCCGTCGCTCTCAGTCACCGGCCATGATTGTTACATCAGCACCGACCGGAATGTTCGGTCAAGAACATTCTAAACACGCATTTGTAAGCTTTTTACTCCTTTAAATGGTAAACACGGGAAGAAAAGGCTCTGCTCGGTGGGACCTTGGATTCCGAC
Source organism: Anguilla anguilla (assembly GCF_013347855.1). Classification (NCBI taxonomy): domain Eukaryota; kingdom Metazoa; phylum Chordata; class Actinopteri; order Anguilliformes; family Anguillidae; genus Anguilla; species Anguilla anguilla. The sequence continues at coordinate 4,979,824 of NC_049203.1, forward strand.
TCCAACTACCGCTGGATGTGCACAACGCACACACCATCTCTCAGCTCAACCCACCCAGGGGGAGCAGAGACTAGGCATGGTGTGAGACAGACACCTTCCTGGCAGTTCAAAAACACGTCACACGCTTCCAGTAAATGGAGCTCACTCCAGCCGCTGTGTTGCAGTTGAACAGAGTAATGGGAGCAGTACAGCATTAGTAATGGAGGCATCCGTATATTCGATAAGTTTTACATATTCATTTAATATTTATTTTTTCCTTTTGCACATTCAGTTCCTGCCATTTCCAGGATTAAATAGTTATGATAAATACTTTTGCTGCACAGATGTGATGGGAGCTTTTTTTTGGGGGGGGGGGGACTGTATCATTCTGGTTCCCCCATATCTGCACACAGGGGGTTTCCCCTGCACATGTGGACAGACTGCACTGTAGCAAAGTATGTCTGTTCCAGGGTTCACAATTCAAGTGCACTGGCTCATGTGGTGTCTTATCTTATCTTATCTCTGTTAAGCCTTAATAATTAAGTGTTCGCTCCAAAGTGCAAGGGCATGATGGGTGTAGCACTTACTTTAAAAAACGTTTTTTTTTTGTTGTTTTTTTTTGTTTTTGGGTGGGTGGGAGAGGAATGGTACGCTCAAAATCAGGCCTGACCCTTTCCTCTGCTAGAACACCTTTAGGGGGGAGAATGTGATCACGGACCGAAGGGGGTGTGGCTGGTAGACCGAGGGTGGGGGTGGGGGGTCGCAACCAAAGGGCATCTATGGTTTAAAAAAAATAAAATAAAATCACCGCAGCCAAAAAGTGTCTTTTGCAGACTCAGGGTGGAGACGGGTCTATTTCTGCACGCGCTCACAGCTCACACAAACCGCGTACATGTACACACACACCCACCGCAACTAGCATCGCATGATTCTCTAGAACAAGAACCGCCCACCAGCTTCTGTACTCAGTTTATTGAAACTACGCCTACCAGCATTTTTGGAAAGCGTTCGCACACTAACAACTGGAATACAGAATTTGACTAAATATGGCCATCATTCGATTTTTTGGTAACACATTTCTTTGGAAAACTGCAACTCAACTTAAGGACGACTCTCACCACTCTCGACTGTTCCCGTGTGATTGGAAACTAACAAAATCCATAGCCATGAATAGACATAGGAATCGTTTCAAAGTTTAAACTACAAAGAAGGGACTTTTTCCCACACTGCTATACTTGTGAGGACACTTGCTTGGAGCTGTGCCATTGGGCCCCACAGGGATAACGCGACGGTCTCTCTGCCTTTCAGATGCTGTGTCCCAGCTGCTCAGCTATCAGAGCAGGGGGAAAAGGTTGCTGTGGAACCGGTTGTTGTGGAAACCGTTGCCGAGTGAGTGAGTCCTCGCAGTTCTGGAACTGCAAAGACCAACTGACCCACCTCCCCACTTTGCCTATGCTCATGCATTGTAAGGGATAAGGACAGGCTGAATCGAGTATCTTTGGAACCAGGCAGATTGTTCTTACTCACGAAAAACGTAAAGAAACCGGACGCTAAATAAACGTGACTGCATATTGTTTACTAGTTTATTCACTTACATATATTTAATATTGTATGGTGTGTTTTTAATAAATACATTCCATTGTACCAAGTAGCAGAGCGAGTGATTACTGATTGTAAATTATTATTTTCCCCCCCAACATATTTAATTCAGAACAAACATACTATTTGTTTTGTCCATGAGTCAATTGCCAAATGTTACCACCTTGAGCTGTATTTATTTATTTATTTATTATTACTGTATTGTGGTGTAGACTCACAAACAAAGCACCAGTAATCGCTGTGACGTGACTGTTGGTGCGTATTTGCCATTTATGTGGAGATTTTTGGGGGAGGAAACGTAAAAAGCCTGACGGGTCACATGGCGCGTGAGCGTGATTGTCTGTGCTTGTGTGTGTGCTCGCTGCAGATGCTGAACTCCGTGTTCTCCTCGGCGTTCGGTCTGGTGGGCGCGATCTACAGCACGAGCGTTTCGTCGGCCGCCCTGGCCATCGGTCCCAAATGTCAAGTTGCGTCCGGGGAGTGGAATTACCCATTCGAGAATCTCGCCAAAAAGTAAGACCAGCCACGTGAAACAGCTCAATCCTCTTCTTTCTCGCTGCATTAATAAACACACATCAATCTTTACTATACCTCAGAGCCATAAACATCTACTTTGGTTGACATGGAGATGCATATCATAACATATATTGATACATATATTAAGAGTAAACGTGTCATGTCGTCATTTCCCGAGAGGAAATTATGCGTAAACGCGCTTACCTTTGTTGAGAAGACAGTCACGAGTTTTTCAGTGGCTCGTAGCAGCAACCTGTTACATTAAGCCGAAAATACAGGAGGACCACACTACTCAGAGTTGCCTGCAGATGGCGCTGCCGTACACAATGTGAAGCCTTTCTGTGGGCTATGATAAAAGCAGTGGACAAAATAACCCTGCTCTGTCAAAATACAGCACCTAATAACCAAATGCCTTTACAGTATGACAATACCACTGCGGCAGCCGCAGGAAAACGCCATTTGATGTTTTTGCATTTGATAGAAAAGCATCAAATGTTCCCCCCATATATTGATGGTAATGTCCCCCCCCCCCCCAAAAAAAAGAAAAAAAACCCTAAATGTATGTTGTCTACCCGCCCACCCTGAAATTTTGAAATGAGAAACTTTTTGAGAGCTAAAAGTTCCCTCGATGCAAAACAACACGCGTTTCGTTGGCACCAGTCATGCTGAACCAAACTGAAATCGAGAGCGAACGTTCACCCGGGCAGCACGCCCGAAAGATACTAGCTCCGCTTGCTCGTGGCGTTCTTCTCCCGCCTGACCCGACACACTCGCGCACACCGAAAACCTCAACTTCGCGATCGTCTCCCGACAGCGAGAGCTACCTGGTGAACGAGGAGCTGTGGACGGAGTGCGAGAAGCCGGATAACATCGTGCTGTGGCACATCGTCCTGTTCTCCATCATACTGGGGCTGGGCCTCATACAGATGGTGCTGTGCGCCATTCAGGTGCTCAACGGCTGCCTGGGGTGCCTGGGCGGAGACTGCCGCAGCAGCAAAGACAAGGTAGGTCGACGACAGCACGGTTTCCAGACGCTACGTTACTACATTTAGGGGCGACGTAGCTCAGGAGGTAAGACCGATCGTCTGGCAGTCGGAGGGTTGCCGGTTCAAACCCCGCCCTGGGCGTGTCGAAGTGTCCTTGAGCAAGACACCTAACCCCTAACTGCTCTGGCGAATGAGAGGCATCAATTGTAAAGCGCTTTGGATAAAAGCGCTATATAAATGCAGTCCATTTACCATTTATTCGGCAGACGCTTTTATCCAAAGCGGCGTACAATGTGCGCGTACAAAAGGCATCACTGGAATAACTACAAAAAACACAGGTCCCGATAAGGTGCAACACTTCATTTTGTACAGTTATTCCGTAGCCGTGAACACATTAACTCCCGTTGACACTGTGAACATTTCTCTGACCTAAGTCAAAGCAGACTGGGGGATGCATACTGCACTTGTATCGTTATCTAGATGTTTTCAGCTCACCGTCTTGCCTCCTAGTTTGACTTAACGTTACTCTCTGACCTAGCCCATGCTTTACTGTGTGAACTGGACTTAAATGTGTTCATGGCTATGAATACCTGTTACGATGTCCAGAAGTATTTGTGCATTATCATGGTCCCTTACTGGATTTCCACAAACACTGAGCTTAAAAATTAAAAAAAAAAAAAAAAAACAGGTTAAGCCACATCACTGTACTGTAAAGCGCCTAAATGAAGCAATATAATATTTAGTAACATTTAATCTTTAGGGTGTCTTTCCAGCAGTTATTAAGGGGGGAAAATCAATGGGAAGTTGAATATTAAACTGTGGACTAATGTATCTGGACCTACAGTGCAATGGTTGTATCAAAGTCTGTTCCTGTTCTATTTGCTTTGCAAAATTCTTCTCTGAACACCAAGAGGACATTTTCCAACTATACCTTTAGTTTGGGTTATTTGTCACGTAGACAGCCTACCCCAAAACTACCAAACCCTGTATCTGGAGATCTATCGTCCTGTTGGTTTTCTGTCCGACCCTAACCGAGCACACCTCATTCAACAGCTAGAGCAGGGCTGCCCAACCCTGTTCCTGGAAATCTACCGCCCTGTTGTTGTTTTTTTATCCAATCCTAACAGAACACACCTCATTCAGTAGCTAGTGTAGGGCTGCCCAACCCTATTCCTGGAGATCCACCCTCCTGTTGTTTTTTTTTGTCCAATCCTAACAGAGCACACCTCATTCAGCAGCTAGAGTAGGGCTGCCCAACCCAGTTCCTGGAGATCTACCTTCCTGTTGGTGTTAATTCCAACCCTAAAAGAGCACACCTCATTCAGCAGCTAGAGTAGGGCTGCCCAACCCAGTTCCTGGAGATCTACCTTCCTGTTGGTGTTCATTCCAACCCTAAAAGAGCACACCTCATTCAGCAGCTAGAGTAGGGCTGCCCAACCCAGTTCCTGGAGATCTACCTTCCTGTTGGTGTTCATTCCAACCCTAAAAGAGCACACCTCATTCAGCAGCTAGAGTAGGGCTGCCCAACCCAGTTCCTGGAGATCTGCCTTCCTGTTGGTGTTCATTCCAACCCTAAAAGAGCACACCTCATTCAGCAGCTAGAGTAGGGCTGCCCAACCCAGTTCCTGGAGATCTACCTTCCTGTTGGTGTTAATTCCAACCCTAAAAGAGCACACCTCATTCAGCAGCTAGAGTAGGGCTGCCCAACCCAGTTCCTGGAGATCTACCTTCCTGTTGGTGTTCATTCCAACCCTAAAAGAGCACACCTCATTCAGCAGCTAGAGTAGGGCTGCCCAACCCAGTTCCTGGAGATCTACCTTCCTGTTGGTGTTCATTCTAACCCTAAAAGAGCACACCTCATTCAGCAGCTAGAGTAGGGCTGCCCAACCCAGTTCCTAGAGATCTACCTTCCTGTTGGTGTTCATTCCAACCCTAAAAGAGCACACCTCATTCAGCAGCTAGAGTAGGGCTGCCCAACCCAGTTCCTGGAGATCTACCTTCCTGTTGGTGTTCATTCCAAGCCTAACAGAACACACCTCTTGCAACAGCCACTGATCTCCTTGAGCTGCTCATTAGTAAAATCAGGTGTGCCAAATTAGGGTTGAAATGAAAACCTGCAGGACGGTAGATCTCCAGGAACAGGGTTGTGCAGGCCTGGTCCAGCCTGTGGCACCATCAGAAGAACAGACTTAATAGCTTATTTTGATATGGAGCCATGCAGACAAAACAAGAAAACAAAACCCAGTACTGGAATAGGTCATTATCATTCTTGGTACAGCCAATCAGAAGACCAGTACCGGATTAGGTCATTATTATTCTTACTACAGCCAATCAGAAGACCGGTACTGAATTAGGTCATTAATAGTCATAGCACAACCAGTACTGGATTAGAGAATTAATGTTAGATGTCCCACGCGGCTCAACCCTTTCAGGACCCCCCCCCCCCCCCCCCACCCCCCTCCCCCCCCCCCCCCCCCCCAAGGGTTTTCATCTGCAACCAAAGGTTTCTGGTTACTAGCCTTCCAGTATCAAGCTGTGTACTGAAGCTTGTAGCATGGAGAATAGAGGAAAACGTATTGGATGAGTGCACGCGTTTATAACGGTTGAAATGGTGCAGGAGCACAATATCATTTTGCCGGTTATTTACAATTTGCCGGTTATTTCGCGTCATCGATAAATGAGACAATGCTGTAACCTTGAGCGGTGGGGTATGACGAGTCACCGCTCAATCCCAATTTTTATTTTATTCTTTGTTTTTTTTCTTTCCCAGGATGACGGGGGATTGTAAGAGAGAGAGACGAATTTAAGATTTAAAAACATGTTCCCCGTTATTTCACCCTGCGCTCCTGTTCCTCTTCTCTGCTGCCAGTACTTCTGGAGGACCCTCCTGTTCACAGCTTGGGGGTTACATACATATCTGTTTTGTTTGGGGGGGGGGGAGGGGGGGGGGATATTTTTCTGTTTATTATTTCTTACACTGAAAAAAAAAAAAAAAAAATCTTTCTGCAGTAATGTTAAAGCTCACAGGTAAATGACTGAAACGTGTGTCTGTGTGGTGGAACTGCTCTTTTTCTAATCATTGTAGGACATTTCCAGTCCGGTTCGCTCTTTGCACTTGTCCGTTTAGCTATTTTGTCCAGTCGATTAAATTGAATTTCGCCTTATTATTATTATTATTATTACTATTATTATTTTTACTTATTCAGTAGCAAGTCCTATCTTAAAGACAACCACAGTCCTATCGCACTTGCACACAGGGAACCATTATTACAGGGAAGGTCTCGTTTAGATAATAACAAGACCCACCGGACTTTGCTATGTATTTTGTAATTTTTATTGCTTTATTTGTACGTTTTGGTCGCTGACTCGCTGTTGATAGAGTGATTGATGCAAATGTTGTATCACGTGACATAATAAAATGATTGATTTCATTCAGCCTCTTGCTAATTTGTTGTTCACACTTTTCTGAATTGATATGCTTTTGCAACAGTGCAATACAATGTTGCAGCGCAGTGGAGAGAACACTGAGTGCTAATGGGGAACAAATGTGCATTCACACAAAAAAAACCATATATGTGAAAATATAGATACAATAATGAATTGAATATAACTGCCTTAATTAATGTACAGGACGTGATACGTATCCTATATGTTGATATACTTCATTATATATGATATGGAAATAAAGCATTACGATAAATTTAAACACATTAATCATTATATGTGCTATATTTGAACAACTGGCATTACTGAAGTTGGTTCAAAACTCCGTGACTAAACCATAGTGTACTGGTAAGTGGGAAAAATAAACTAATTTAAAATAAATAAATATAGTTAATTGTTATTCTCGAGAATTCCATTTCTTTTGCACAAGAAGTTATTTTACATTACATTTTATTTCATTTTTTTACATTCATTTTTCATTTTTTTTTACTTAGGATACGTCCAGTAAGTTTACTTTTATTTATTACTAAATTATTTTTCATATTTGATTGGCACCCAGACTCAAAAAAAAAGTGCGAAACTGTACTGGCTTCACCCTGACCCCTTACGACCTGTACCTCACAGATCCAAACAGAGAAAGGGGACCCACTTCTGCTTTCAATACCTACTGGGGCGAACACACCACAGCCACATCCAGTGACAAAGCGAGCAACTTTATCCTCAATAGCGCTTTGAACCCAAAAAAACAAAGAACAAAAAAGAAAACACTGTGAACTCTTTTTTTTTTTTTTTTTTTTTTTTTACAAAAAAACCCGAACTTGACGCTGCGTCGCCGTCACCATGGAAACGCCAGAGAATCGGCTCACACAAAAACAACAAAAGAAAAGGGAATTCAATGAGCCGAAGAAAAAAAAACACAAAAAAAAAAAAAAACACCAAGAGTGGGGAGACCAGCGGAGGGAAATGGACTGCTGGGCACTGCCCGGCTCGATGCTATAGAGCCCTGTAGGCCGTCGGTGAGCACAGGTGAGTACCTGTGTGGAGTACCTGTGAGTACCTGTATGGAGCTCAGGTCACAGGGTCACAGGCCAAGGACAGCTAAAGACAGCACAGCGAGAGGATATTGCTCTATTGACATAAATAAGCAGCGCTGCAGGTGGCGCAAAATGGATGAATGCGTGTGCTGCTGGTTCCCTTCCTCACAGGAAGCGACAGGATATGCCTGACCAATCGGGTCAAGCACAATAAGGGCCCGATCACAGTCAGCCAATCAGAGGTCACGCACAAAGCACAGGTCCAGCCAGAGGATCGAAACGATGTTTATAACATTGCTGTTCACACTAATTAAAAAGGCTCAGACGTTTATTAAGATTAATTAAATTTATCTGTGCAGAACTCAAGTGACAGTTCAGTTCTAAGTCATTGTCTTGAGGCTTGAAACTGTTTTGGAAAAGCTTAGTGTGCACAATGACCACTCTGACTCTGGTCAACATCTGATGCGGTGTGACAGATCTTGTAGTGCAGCTGGCTGGAATCTAATATCCTGAGCATGCTGGGCTGTGTGTCCCCCCGGGTCCCCCCGGGTCAGAGGTTGATGGCACCCCCTGGTGGAAGGCGTAAGCACAGCAGCTGTGACAACTGAAAGGCCTTGGGCGCAGCAGCGCAGATCAGCTTGAGCCAGCGCTCTCTCCATCAGGTCCCTTCATGGTTCCGTTAGCTCGTGTGAAGACGAGCGCTCTTCCCTGGCCTGTCGGAGCGTAACCATGGACACCGCGGGGCAAGGCAGTCAGGTGACTCTCCCGTAGTGAGCATTCCACGCAAGTTCCAGCAACGATCAGAGAGGCTCGCCGCCAAATCCCAAACATCAGAATTTGAGGAAAACAGCCCTCCCCCCTTTTCCCTTCCCCCTTCCTCCTCCTCCTCTCCTTCACCTCAGCCCCCCTACCCCATCACAAACACGTACAGCCCCCTCCCTCCCTACCTCCCTCCCTCCCTCCTCACCACTCTTCTTCTTGGGAAAATGACAAGCAGAGGGGAAAAAATATAGATATAGAAAATAGAGAAAGCAGGTTTAACTGTGTACAGTAGACCTGAGTTTGGGCAATGCCTCTCTACCGTACACCCCTACACCCCGCCCCCCCCCCCCCCCTCCCCCCCGTTGCTTCCATTCATTTCCTTTAGCACACGCCCCCCCCCCCCCCACCCCTCTTCTTATTGGGAAAATGACAAGTAGAGGGAAAGATATAGAAATGAGAGAAAGCAGACTGAACTGCGTACAGTGGAGCTGAGTAAGCTTCTCTACTCTTCTGTATACCCCTACCCCTACCCGCCCCCGCCCCCGCCCCCGCCCCCGCCCCTCGTGCTTCCATTCATTTCCTTTCGCACCCCCGCGCCTCCTCCGCCCCCACCCCCAGCCCTCCTCCGACGGGAACAGACGCAGAAAAGGAACAGGGGCATAATGTAGCCGAGCCGGCGGCGGCCGGTTCGAGCCGCACACACAGTTCCAGCACCACGCAGACGCTCACCAGACCTGAGTCTGTAAACAGCGCAACAACAAGAGAGAAAAAAAAAAATCCCAGCGCCCATTCACACGGAACTGCGATTTCTGGGCAGAACTGGCTCCTGGTGACACACACACACACACACACACACAAAAAAAAAAGAGAAGAAGAGATGAATGATGAAAGGATGAATAAGACTACAGTTCCAGACCTGTTCGTTCCCCTCTCCTCCCCAGCACCTGACTGTTCTTCTCTTACCTTCACTTTATCTTCTCTAGAAAAAAAAAAAAAAACATATTATCATAACCACGATTCTAAATAAGTCCCCCCCTTTTCTCCTGACCAGATCAAAGATGTAATTTTTCATTCACATGCTAAAAGACTAGAGACTGGAAAATTATTTCAAAACAATATAAATCCCCACCTCACCTCATGACATCACTGGTATTTAGCAGACGCTCTTATCCAGAACGCCTTAAACACAACTTCTTGCATCATATCCATTTATAAAGCTGGATATGCACTGAAGCAATTCTGGTTTAAGCACTTTGTTCATGGGTACAACAGCAGCTACCTACCTGGGAATCAAACCCTTACCCTTTTAGACAAAACTGCCACCCTCCCATTGCCCTATTGGGTCATTTTTGTGGTACTTTGGCAATGGAGGCTTTTTTGAAAACTGTTTTACTGTAATAAACATTATCCTCGTCCAATAAATAAATACAAAAAAAATCTCAAACATTGCATGTAAACAAAAAGTGACTGACTTACAAACACACCATAGCGTGCGTGTGTGCGTGCGTGCATGCGCGCAGCATTTCACATAACTATTGGGAAGAGTAATTTTAGACGCACAGCAATAGAATCTAATTTCATTTTAAAACATTCTCAGTTCGATGCGTGCGCGAGTTAGTGTGTGTATGTGGTTTAGTGGGGACGTGGGGTGGAGTTTAGAAATATCACATGTTAATATTAGTTTGTGAGTAACCAAGAAGGGATTTGTGGTGGAGGAATTGACGGAAGGAAGGGGGGGGGGGTGTAGATGAGGGCTGAGGAGAAGGCGAAGGTGGATAGAGGAGGGAGGTGGGGTGGGGGGGGCAGGGAGGTAGAGCTTCTCAGATCAAAACCAGTCGTAGGCCACTCAGACCGGTTTGTCCTGTTCAGCAAAGTCACGGGATCGTACCCTGGAACACACTCAGTCAATGGAGGAGTGAGGAAGGAAGTATAAACATGATACGCCATCGTCATCACCATGACCATCATCGTCATCATCATCACCACATACAGGATATGCAGTGTGGGAGCTATAGGAGGAGCGTGAAGGACATCACACACACACATCTAACATTACCCATCTCACAGCCCACCGGCCAATCAAGACTCACTGATCAGAAACTACAGAAGACAGCAGGATGGACCAGCCCCTCTGTCCTCATACGCCTGACCAATCACCTATCAATTATCAATTATAAATACACACACAATTATCAATTATCAGTACTGAGCAGCAAATATGAATGAGTCTTCTTTCCTATACGACTATGCTACGTGCTACGTTGCCTGCTTATGAGATTGTGCGGATTTGTGTCGTTTGGATACCTAGTGTTTAGGATAGAAAAGAGGGACAGCATGTTCTGAAATCAGGGCATTTGTTCATAGCCCAAACAACATTGCATTGCTAAGTGGCCTGTTTTCTTTTTTGTTCCTGTTGCAATTTTTTGGTCGCCCCCCTTTGCTGATCATTTAAAAAATAATTCAAATTATTTTAAAAAAATCTTTTTAGAAGTAGTAACCCTACATTCAGAAACAAATTCATGATTTCTATTTTTGTCACTTATTTAATGTCTCGTGAGCAACTTAACCACATGTATTTAATCTTAAAACAAATTTACAGTTGGTTTTTGTCCTGTGGGTGGATTACACAAGTTTACAGTTGATTATCCTAATGCAGAATTTGGAGATTTACATTGGGATTGTTATCTTTGATGACAATTTATAACTGTGTACAGCATTTGCTGCATTTTCTACTAGACTAGACTGTTTATATGTGCACCAACATCTGTTTAGTATCCAGTAAATCTGTTTGGAAGAAAATCCAGAGCTGACCGTGCTTCACTTAAACATCCTCGCTGCAAGAAGTAGCAGCAATCCCAAAGGAAATGATCTTATTATCTTTTTATGGGCCAAATCTGACGTAAATGGGGCCAGTCTCCCTCTCGCTCTCTCTGTCTCCGTCTCTCCCTCTGACCTAATGATACAGGCAATAAATCAGATCTGCGATAAAGGAAAAAACAAAGCCCTGCAGTCATAAGGCTTGTGAGACAAAGTTTGAGGCATTTCAACAGATAAAACAATTGGCCTTTTTCCATTTTTACCAGTCAGCTATATTAATCCCCGGGTCTCTAGAGACAGAGCCTTCCGGACTACAGTAAGGTTGGCTCTTATCACATTCTGTCCCTTGAACAACACAAAGGCCTTAAGTTTACAAATCCTAAAGTATTCATCCACCCAATGATAATATATTTTTTAAAGATACCAGAAAAGGATCTACTTCCTGTGTACAGTTGTGAGGGTGTGTAACTAACGGTCGCCACGGAGAGCGCACGGCGTGCTGGGATCCCTTTTATCAAAGTACAAGCGCATGTGAGTTAATGATCGGCCAGGCTGCTGGTCAGATTGCAGCAACAGAGCTCCGGTTTAGATCAGCTGTCTTTCGCCCGGATACAGAGAGAAAGAGAGAGGGAGAGGGAGAGAATGAGAAAGAGAGAGAGAGAGACAGACAGAGTTTGTGTGTGAGATTTAGAGAGAGAGAGAGATATAGTGAGGCAGTGTGTGTGTGTGTGTGTGTGTGTGTGAGAAAGAGAGAGTGAGACGAAGACAGACAGGAAAAAATACAGACTACACAACGAAAACAACCCTAACACCCAGCACAGGCATAGAGAGAGAGAGAGAGAGAGAAAGAGAGAGGATAAGCGAGAGAGAGAGAGAGAGTGTGAGACAGAGAGAGAGACAATGAGAGAGAAAGAGTAAGATTAAAGAGTAAGGGGTGCTCAGTAATTTAAAAATAAATGGGGACAGACCTCGATTGAGTACAGGCTTGAAGAGAACAGCCTGGTAATTCTATTCCATTCTCTTCAATTCTATTTTATTTGTATTCTACTTTTTTGCAGAGACACTATCACAACACTTTAGAGAAAAACGAGAAACGGCAAAAAAAAAACAGGCTTAGCCCGAACCCCCAAAAGTCCAGCAAGCGAGATACATTCACCTGCAGAGAGAAACATTTAATATATAAATGATTAGTACGCTTTAGCAATATGCATCTCAAAACTAAAATAGGAAATCATTAAACTGGAATGATGTAGCCCTTTCTCAATTTTTAAAAAAGAACGAGCAAAACAAACAAAGTGCGAAGGAACATGATTTGACACAACTTAGTTCTGCTGTCTTTTTCAATCGGTATAATAAAAAATAACTATTAAGTAAAATTACATAAGTTCTTGCTGTCACTACGTGTATTCAAGGGGCTTACGTAGTGCTATAATTATTCACTCACTCAGCACCTCTCTGGCTATTATGCAGAAGGTTGTAATGTAGTGAGAAAATTACACCGACAGCAGCAAGACATCATGTCAGAAACCTATTAAATTAAAAAAAAAAAAAAAACATCAGTTGTTCAATGTGTACTCATACGCCTCAGAGCAAAGGTACAGGGGGAAAATGGAATTTAGGAGAGCACAGGAGAGCAGATGGTCCGGAAATTGGATTAAACTGCCCAGTTGGGCTGTGTGTTATCTCAACTGAGCAACGGCGTACGTGAATCAGGGGTGTACACCTCCGGTCCCGGGGGGCCGGTCTGCGTGCTGGTTTACAAACCAGGGCAGAACACTTCCGGTACTTGAGCACGGTAAAATCGTTAGCATGAAACAGATCAGCCCTGGTTGTGCACCCCTGATATTAATAATAATAATAATAATAAGCATCAGAGGCCGCACTGGGTAAGGTGTGTGTTTGAGTAATATAAAATGTACAGTAATGCTAAAGTGACTAAAGATCAGTGTATATTCAGTGACAGGAGCGTGTAAACCTGAAAAAAAAAAAAAACTTTAACCATTAATGAAAAATTAACTCAGAAAAGCAACGTCAACGGTTACGACATGCGAATGCATAGGTTACTTTTTCCGGGGCTCGGAGATAACAATTTACCTGCACGGTCACTCCTGTACAGAAGGCCTAATATTGACCAACACTTTGCCCCTCCAGAACAGAGTCCATTAGAGGAGGGAGAGAGGGAGAGAGGGAGAGAGAGAGAGAGAGAGAGAGAGAGGGAGGAAGGAAGAGGAAAGACAGATGAGACACAGAATGAGGAGGAGGATGATGAGGATGAGGAGGGCATGAGGTATGAAGAGCAGGGGAAAAAGGTGGAAGGACAGGTGGGTGAACACCCACACCCATTTTTGTCACTCCATGACATTTCAGCCATTTTCTTTACAGCATTACATTTAGTCCAATCAGCACGCAGTCGTTGCCAGGGTGACCTTAACCTTATACAGCCTGCAGCCCATTCATACAGCTGGATATGTACTGAAGCAATTCAGGTTAAGTACTTTGCTCAAGGCTACAAGGGCAGGGAATTGAACCTGCAACCTTGAATTAGAGGCTTGGTTCCCTGGTCATTAAACTACACTGCTGCCTACAACCTAGCATGGTTCGTCCATCTCCATGAAGTGTGTGGCTTGTCCCGTTTTGAAATGTGTGGCATGTTCTGCACGCGGTGTTCGACTTGCTGCCTATGAGGAATGTTGCTTGTTCTCCATGAGGTGTGTGGCTTGTGTGCCAGATTTTTTTTTTTTTTACAGTCAGATTTAAGTAGGGTATAAATGATGCAGTTTATGGCTGCCCTGTGTAGATCACATGACCCATTCGGGTGCATACCAGCACATAAGTCACACGGGGTCAATGTGACTTCTCACAGCGACAGAGACCCCCGCACAGCCACTGTCGCTAGCACAGCTGCAAAGCTCGCACAGCTGGACTGCAGCTACACGTTTCATTCCTCAAGCTGAAGATCTTGAGATGTGGACACTGTGAACACTTCCTTGCCAGAGTCGTCTTGCGTACAACGCTGCGAAGCGTAAGCAATGGAACAAACACATCATAACTGGCAATGCCAGTGAGGTTTCATTCTTTGCTGCCAGGAGAGTGTCAGGACTCAGATGGATCGGTAAATTAGAGCAAACTGTTTCAATCAGAATGTAAAAAAATCATCATCGTAACTTGGAAGTTAAAGGCAATCGAGAGCCATGGGGCTTTCCTGAGTGGCTAAGTCAGTCAAATGTTGCTTTAGCTCACAAGTTCCGCACGAAGCTATGCTTTGGCAATGCATTATTATTCATTTAGTGTTTCGTCATGCAATAAATCAAATTGAATTATACGACTCTAATCGGACAGTGTGAGATTTCTCAGAAGTGGAAGTCAATCTTTATTACGGGTTCAACTTCCCTGTGAGTCAGGGACGGGTATGCGTGCTGGGCACAACGTCGGCAAAAAAAAAAAAACCGTTCACACAAGTAGACTCCTGCGCTTCAGCAAGAACGGAACCGTTCTGATGTCACAATAACACGGATCCTTCCGCGTAACCCAGACTGCCCTGGGGCGCGCGGGTAAACACGCCGGTGTGTCATGTGACGCAAGCCGCAAGATCACCTGGGACGGGATGACCGCACGTTTTTGAAAACCCCCGGTGAAAGGCGTGTTTGGTCTGGAACTGAGACACGTTCCATGTGTGGGGGGGGGGGGGAGCTAGCCTGTCATACACGCGGGTGTAAGGCACAGTGAGACTATAAGACAAACTTAAAAATACGATACATTTCGACATCAACTCTGATTAGCAAATTCATATATCATTTGTTTTTAATGCAAACAATACACCATGATTGATTTCAACGTTCATTAAACAATGTTTTTCATGAATTAGAACTAAGTGTCTATTTTTTTGGTTATCAGGGGGCCACCCCATGGCTGTTCCGGTGGGGGGGTGGGGGTGGGGAGCGAAAAATTGACACTTAGCCCTAAGTGAGGCCTCTACCCCCCCCCCCCCCCCCCACCCCCACCACCGGTAATTCTGCTTACAGTCTGAGAACTTTCTAGATCCACCCCACCCCACACCACAAGACTCCGTGTCCAGCAGGAGGGTGTCTGTGTGGCTGAAGCTTCACAGCATTACATCACTGCCGTTTGGCAGACGCTCTTATCCAGTGAACGAGTGACTTGACGATGAGAAGACGAGCGCACAAACTGGGGTGAAGAGCAACAGCAACCCTGCGGCTGGGAGATACACACTCAGAGAGCGTGCGCCATTATCGCCACGCAAATAGAGTCTTTAATCCAGCAGGACACCAATTAGCCGCTTCTCCACCGCATGGTACCGATTTAACTCAACTCGACTCGACTCGACTTTTTTTTGGTTTTCCATCGGGCAAAAGTTGTGGTCAGTGTACTTGAGTACCTGGTACTTTTTTGTTTTTGGTATCACCTCCGTCGAGGTTCCAAGCGAGCTGAGGCGGTACCTAGAGGTGGCGTGAAAACGCTGCAGGCCACCGATTGGTCAGGGCAACGCGTTTCATGCGGCGTCGCTATGGCGACCAGCTACACTGTCGGGGGTACTATCTGCAGTGGAAAACGAAGGACCTGGTACCAAAAGCGAGTCGAATCGAGTCGAGTCGAGCCGGTACCATGCGGTGGAGAAGCGGCTTTAGATACGCTCCTGCAGCTTCTCTCTCTCTCTCACACACACACACACACGCATGCGCACACACACAGACACGTCCCTCCTTTGTTTCATTCATCAGCCTTTCATTCAACCATTGGCTATGGCGCTCACTCCCCCCCCCCCCCCCCCCCCCCCCTCAGCTATCACTTTTTACCCACCATTTTTATTTTTATTTTTAATCCATGCAGCAGAGAGGCTTGACTTAAACTTTATGAGTGCAATACAGGGAAGCTATTATGGATCTTTAAAAACATGTTGACTTAAGAGGAGCTGATGCCCAAGATAACACTATATCAATGCAAAAGAAAAAAAAAGAAAATACAATATTTTTTTACAAGACTGGGGGGAAATCTTCTGATGGTAATGTGTTTGAGTGCCTTATCTGAGTGGTGTATTTTTTTTCCAGTTCAGCCTCGGCTGATTTGCTTACCATCAACTTGCAACACAAAAAGGTAGCCAGGATTCTAACCCTTGGATTCCAGGCCCCTGTCGGTAAAAACCTCGGCTCGGGCAGTAGCCCTCAGCTTCTAGCTTCTAGAAAATTACGCAACGCCATAAGCCCATTATTTGAAAGAGTGAATTTACAAGAGTCTTTTTCCCCCCCTCTCTCCTCTTTAGGCAATTTGCCTGTGTTTTGAGGACAGAGACGGAAAGAAGGAGAGAGGGAGGGAGACGGTGACCAAAAGGGGGCGTGGCTCGCGGCGGCACTCCGGAGATTAGCTATTTAAAGCTAAAGCGCTACGTGCGCGGGGAAAATCTTTTCCATGTTGTCACTGCTCACGGCGACACCGCGCGCACACTCGCTGACATCCCAGTCGCGACTACTATAGCCAGGGAGGAGATCGATACGTTGATTATTATCAGTAAACAGCAGCGTTCAAAACAGACTAACCTGCGGCAACAGAGAAACGAAGACAGGAGTTTTTACTGGAGCAGCAGAACATCTGAATAAGGACTCAGAAACTATATAAACCGTAACAACATTTGATCGTGTTCTACTGTATTCAGCATCAGGTATGTGTTTTTCTTTCAAAATAACCACAAAACTTTAAAACCAAAAATATGTTAATTATGTCTTAGTACAGTAAGAAATTCGCAATGCCAGAGAACATTGCTTTTCTTATTGTGCTGCAAAACGTACAGTCGGATTGGAACTGCGATACGTGCTTCTCTGCACGAGGAGGTCAAGTTATGGAGATGTAAAATTAAAGTAGCCTAAATTAATTTGAAAAAGAGTAATAATAATAATAATAATCATTTCCAAACGGATGGGATACAGCTAGATGATTTTTGGGGAGGGGGAATGTTCGATGTTTTGGAGCTCGTTTCTGAGTTTGACTTTGATTGAATGGGCGCACACGGAGGGCAAGGCAAACAGTATAAAGTTTGTTCTTGACTACGCAGGTGGGCGTGCAATGGCACAGTAGCTTACATTCATATTCGATAACAAGTAATGAATAAACACTCACAGAGCAGCCACGTCTGTCCTGGAACCTCAATATAACGATATTAAAACAACAGTAGCCGCGCTGAACTGTGCAAATTTTACAATTTAATATTTTCTGTGACGGAGTACCCGCTTTCTGTTTTTACAACGGTCCAGTACAGTTAAACGCCGAGGGTTCTCCTACTTGCTTCCAATAACCGATTGACTTTCGACTCCTCTAACACCGTATTAACGGCACGGACTTTTAAATATAACCCACTTTTCGAAGAAATTGTAGGCTATATGTTGTGGATTAACTACGGCGCTAGCACCCTGCTTGTTTTCAGTATAGGTCTACGGATAATTGTTCCCAGTTAGACGATCTGTAGTGCGCTATCGACGACAGTGCGCCGTTTATATCGATTTACAACAACAAATCGTTAAGCGTTTATTGGGCTGCTTATTTGCGAGCGCGCGCACCAGCGAGGATATACGCCGTGGGATATACATAGCTCCTTTAACTTGTCCCGATTCATCCCGATAAGCGCATAGAGCTAGACGACTGACATAACGCGTTTCCCCTACGGGGGAGAGGAGGAGGAGGAGAGGGGCGTGATTCCATGTGCGCAGAAAGAAAAAAAAAACAACAATTTTAATGCCCTTTAACATTTTTTCAACGATATATTTAAAGGGCGTTCCCAAGTAAACTGACTATGAACTTTTCAAGTAGGCTTGCATTCGGTCGATTTTGTATTTATTCCGGGGGTGGGTGGGTGGGTTGGGGCGGGTCACAGGACCATTACAGTATGCCACCAGGTCTCGCCGTGTTTGCCTTGGCCCAGAGCCTAGCTATGAAGCCAATGTAATCTAAAGCCGCGTTTCCACCAAAATTACCCGGAACTTTCAGTCCCAGGAACTACTTTACCAGGAACTAAAAGGTTCCTTCAGCCAATGGTTGTCTGCGTTTCCACCGGGGTCTAAAGTACCGCGAAGATTAGGCAAATTAGCCCACTGACGTATGAAAAAGCGACGTTGTCGTCGGTCCATCTGTCATATGATTTCTTCTGTAACCCCATACTACCACCGAAGTAGCCTACATTATTTTCTAATAACCGGGACAGCCCGGAGGGGTTTATTCCACTTATATACAACGGGTTACCAACAATGACTATATATGGTTACTTTTGTATTTATTGATTTTCATATATCCTCTCAGACACATTCATTATGTTTTTATGCGAACATTCACTTTCATGTCTTGACATCCGAAGCGACAGAATGCATTCACAAATATGTATAACTGGCAACAACAGCGAAAAACATGCACACGTTGTAAACAATTTGCTGTTTGATTACTTTCTCGTCGTCAATTCCATATAGGCTAATCGCAAAATGACAAGAATAGAACGAAAACTCGGACTTGCGTGAAAATGTAAATTAGTAGTGGTACAGCCACCGTTTGCTTTCCTTCGAAGTTACTGCTAGCCGAGCAGCGAAGTGTGCCCTCCAGATGCGAACCATGCACCATAATGAGTCCATAGTCTTCCTGGCCTTTTCGTAGAATTGAAAAATGGCAGTAAAATTGAGTAAAATTACGGCAGTCTGAAAAAGCTAAAGGGAAGATTACTAGAATTAACCTGTTATTTTACCCGGATAAAAAGTGCGGAAGGTGATTTCCAGTTTGCTTGTACTGTATCACCAATGTTAATTATGCAGAACTACCGCATACCTCACATAACTGTATCAAACGTTTTGAGTCAATTACAACGGGCTAACAAAGAAAATCCGGAAGAAAATATTCAGCAACCGAATTAATCCGTTTTAATGTTTTAGTACGTAATATGCTGTCCCAGCACGAATGCTTAGCATTTTATAAAACAAATACAAAAGCAAGAAAAGAGCAGAAGAGCACACGTTATAGCCTAATTACAAGACGTTGGCAGGCTATAACCAAAAGTAGGCTACTGCGCCGCATAACATACAAGTTTGATTTGAAGTTATTATGAAAATAAATTGGTTTGCCGCTGCATATTTTCAAACATGGCGGGTAATGGCGGAAGATAAATACAACACAAATGCTACGAGTACTCGACCATTCAGAAATGTTCAGCGCTGCAAGCTCCACCCAAAAGGTTCCTGTACTTTCGGAAAGTACTACCCCCCGAGCAGGAACCTTTTGGGGGGTAAAATAAAGCCCCAGGAACTAAATTTAGACCCTAGTTCCTGCGGTGGAAACGCACCGAGTTCCTCAAAAGGTTCCTAGTTCCGGGGTATAGTTCCTGCGGTGGAAACGCGGCTTATGTGGGCATGGTACCACATGTTCACACCACTCAAGTCCCCCAGCCCCCCCCCAGCCCCCCCACCCTTGCTATGTCACCTCCTGCCAGCTGTCGGACAAGTGAAAGGGTCCGTTAATTGCAGTCTCTTTGCACAGTCAGTACAAGACGCCGTTTTTCTTCCAGTATAAAATCAATTTCATACTGACGCATCACATATTGTGGAGGAGTAAATGAAGGGCCACTCTGAAATGGATTTATCATGGGAACACATCTACTAATACTACAAAAAAAATAAAGTTGAAGGATATGGTTGAAAAAAGAGCACATTATGTGTGTAGGCATATTAAGATAATGTTATGTATGGCTCGGTCGTCGTCAACTGATTGTTGTGCCTTTGAAAATGGTAAAGATTCCAGTAAATTTATTGAATTATGGTTTGGGATTGGGGGGGTGGAGGGTCAGGGCTTTGGACCGCCTGATGGAAAATATGCAAGTCTGATACAGGTCAGTCCATGTTGAGCAAACCCCCCCCCAAAAAAAAAAAAAATTGAAATGCTGCAATCATGCACAGTGGAGCACAGTAAAAACACTGCAGGAAAGTTTGGGGAGCCACTTGTGGCACGTATTGGGTGGTTTTCAAGCGGTCGAGAAAAACGGACTGCACTACCCAGAATGCTTAAAGACTACTGCTTCATTCCATGAATGTTTGAAGCACAATGCTTCAACACAAGCCTCCTTCAGTGTGCACAATGCGTTAAAAAAAAATAATAATGAAAATTTGGTTTAAGTGTTGGAGCGAGTGTTGTCTTTTTCTGAACCACTTATTGGCCGAATGCACTCAGCACCCGGTTATTATTCGATAGGTTTGAACTGAGCATGCTTTCGTTGTCTGCTGTTTTCGAGTGACCAGCACAACTTCCAAAATCCCATTTGGAATTGAACACATCCAGTTCACAGGCACTGGGTCGACACAAAGCCCTTGGGTCTCCCTGCCGTTCGAGCCGCACTGCTTTTGTTTCGTTTTTTTTTTCTTTTTCTCTCTTGTTCTTCTCTCCTCCTCCGTACGTGCGGAGCGTTTCATTTCGGTTTTTTGGCCCGGCCCGCTGGCTGTGGGGCACTGGACGGTGCCAAACGATCCCAGCCGCAGAAGCTGAAATTCCTCACTGCTGTCCTGGACACCTATTAGGCAGAGGGGTGGGGGGGGGGGGGGGGGGGGGGGGGGGGAGCCTGGGAGACACAGAAGACATTAATACACAAACTGTTTATCCTTGCTCCACTGCACTGGCTTGCAGTAACTTTGCAAGTACAATGTGTGCTGTATCTCTCTCTCTCTCTCTGTGTGCACTGGCAAGCCACAATACTCAGCCCTAATGAGTACTTAGTAACTTATTTATTTATTTATTGAGACTAAAAATCGCCATACTAGAAGAAACTTACTGGAACTCAACAGTATTTTTATCTGATCATACAGAGAAAAGTATTCATTTCATTTAAAAAAATAAAACAACTTTTTTTTTTTTTGAGTGCAAACATTATACAGCAGAGAACATTTAGTTAAGCACTCAAAAACCAAACCTGCATCCTGGTCAACAGCCCAGCCAAGATTCAGACGCAAGTTTAGGAAGCAAGTCACACCCAGAAAACAACAAGAACAAGCAAACATGAAAACATATCCGAATATATATATTGGAACGTTCTCATTAAAAGCCGAACCATCCATTTACGGAGCCAGTGGTCACGTGACGTCAAAATGGATTGTGTCTGTGACTCAAAAGTGACACTCAGAGGACAAAGTCGTCGGGCTACGTACTGACCTATGTCTGACCGTCACACGTAATTCCACGTAAGGCTCCGACAGTCTGCGCGCGTTTACACACAACTGACGTCCGTTATAGGATTAAAAGGGATGCGGCGGGCATTGCTTTGTTCTGCGTCGCGCTCAAATGAAGCTTAACGACACTGAACTAATTGTCCCGGAGACTGGAACAAATTTGATTAAGACCTTAACCCCCACAGCCAGACAAGCTTGCGGATAACCGAGATCGCAGTTTCAGGGCTCTGCCGCGCGCGCAGAAAGTATCCCGAAACATCTCTGTAAACATGAGTTAAATTCTACGCTTTAACTTTGCCTCTGTCCAGTCAAGGCTTGTAGCAGACAGGGAAACTTGATTTTTTTCCCCTCATAGGTTTTACATTTGCGGTTTTCTGATTAAGAGAACAAACATTTTTTTTTCTGAAGGAGTGTCATTTGTTGACATGGATTTTGTCAAACCAGCAAAACTTTGCTGCATCGTGCTGTTGTTCACGTACATAGCACAGCGACCAAAAACCACAGCCTAGCAGAAAGAAAAAAGAAAACAGGAAAAATAAAAATATACAAATGCTGTTATTATGTTAATATATATCTTTAAAGGCAGGAAGAAAAGGCTGTGTCATAACTGAACATTTATCTTTTGGTTGGAGACTCAAAACATTAAACAGAGCAATTTAATTTGGTTATGAAATAACCAGGCAAATTGAATTTAAATGAACGTCACACAGCTTCAGTCAAAATTGAAATGCTTACACTGTGCCAAAGTGCATTCTTCTCAATGTCTTTCTCATCTTCTCTAACTACATACCTTTCTTTCAACTGTTCCCTTATGCTTTCTTCCTTCCTCTCCCCTTCTCTCCATTATTCCACATCTCCTTTCTCCACTTCCCTCGCTCCAGTCCTCTACGGCCTTCATCCTCACCTCTCCGTCTCACTTTCCCCCCCCACCCGCGTTCACTTCCTCTCCTCCACACCTCCCTTTTCATTCCATCCAAATGCATCACCCCATTTCTCTTTCTCTAACCCTAACCCCCCCCTCCCCCCCGTACATAAAGATGCGCTCCTCATGTCGGTCTCTCCTCCTCTTCCTCCCGCAGTTCTCCCCTGAGCTTCATGGGTGTGAAGGTCCTGCAGTGCTTTCCCTGGTACAGGCGCTGCAAAGAGAGGAACAAGGGGAGACAGAGCCTCCCGGAGGCAGGTGAGGGAACTGCGGCCTGGGGCAAATACACGGAGGCCGCGCGGGGGGGGGGGGGGGGGGGGGTTAAAGGGCCAGACTGGGGCATCATCTGACATCGAGGGTCAGCTGGCCTCTCAAGATACAATAGCAAATAAGAGCCCGCTTGCTGCTTGTAAAACTGGCCACGCAACATTTCTGTATTCAAATATCGCGCATTTGACTGTGAGGTGCAGCCGTGATGGGAACACTGTGAAACCGGGGAGAGGGCTTTGTGCAATAACATACCGTGAGGATCCCGAAAATTTATTTTCGCTTTGGTTTCTCTCCCCTCTCCACCCGACCCGCAGCACCCGTCAGGGAGACGAAGCCCCGCCTGTCCTCCTCGGCCTCCTGGGGGAGCGAGGGGGAGGTCGGCAGCGGCACGGGCGTGTACTTCTCCCAGAAGGCCCGGGTCTCGTTCAGGCACCAGATGGACAGCAACATCAACGCCATCGACGCCACCTACTGACCCCGCCCCCCCCCTGCGCACCCCACCCCGGGCCCCCCCTCCGGCCCCGCCCAAAATGACATTTCATTAACCGCCAGGAGATAGTGGGGGGGGGGGGGGGGGATGGGCAAAGCAAGAAGTAGTGTTTACATCATTACCAACAAGTGCATTCTTTTCTCCTTATTCGTTTCTTTTTTATTTATCTTCTCCCCTGACTTTTGTGTCTCAAGTTCGGCTGCGAGCTAATGCTGTTTTTTTTCCACACAGAGATCTGGGAGCTTATAATACCCGTTTGACCTGTTCTGTCAACAAAACATCATTTTAAATTACATTTCACCTTCTAGGAGGTAAACAACCATACCTGAAAAAAAAAAAAAAAAACCTAATCTTAAATCTGTGCATTAGGTGTCTGTACATGAGGACATTTACATAATCGTGCAGAGGTGCATGCAAGACGAAAACACCTTCTTTGGCCCAATTTCACCTTCACGGCTTTTTAATGCAGGCAGTGACTGAACTGAAGAACAGGCACAGAGGACGGGTAGAACAGGGTATTTTATCGCCCAAACCGATGTTTGGACCCGTTCTTCTCAAGGGTTCCTAAACTCAATCCATTGAAAGGGTTGCAATAAATCATTTAACCTCCTTTATGATCCAGTCGTCAGAATCATGGTCGTGATTCAAGTGCTGTTTAATATGCGTACATTTATTTTTGTAGCTAGGCTCGTAGCTAAGGGGACGTAAATGCTAAAGGGCTAACAAGCTTCTGCAAACATTTCTTTTCTTTTTTCTTTTTTAAGCACCTGGTCAATGCAATGTGTACTGAAGCAACGTTTTACAAAGCTGTTTCACTTAACAGTAGTGTTAGCTATTTTGGTCCAAGTGAACTTCACTTAACTTTTGGCTCCATTAACAATCTATTACACTCCATTCTGATAATGGAGATTCATTTGGTCAGAAATAATTTGGAAGAGCGTCTTCATCTTTTACACCAGCAAGGATGGTTAAAATCCCTATGAACCATACCCCCCAAAAAAACAAAAAAAAACTGACCACCTGATTGTGTTACAATGCCAATAGCCTAATAAAATGGACTCGAAAATTAAGCTGAGTAGTGAGAAAAATGTATATTTTTATAAAGCGGATTCTAAAATGTTTTATCAACCTGAAATACTCCTGAATTGTTACTGGCCACTCTCATTGTAAATACTTTTTGTGTTGTAATGTAACGATAAAATGTGCTAACCAAACAATAATAAAACAATGCTGAAGGAGTCATTTCTGAGTAAAGTAGTTCCAGGTTGGCTGTCTGGTCTTGCACACGGCACACACTCAGGCTTTGATTGGCCGAAATGACATGACACATTCCGGAAGACCAGTGACATCCGCGCTGGACACAGGAAGAAATGGAAAATAGTCAACTAGCCTCACCCTTTCTGTCCAGATATTCCAACTCTCCCTCATCCCCTCTTCTGGATTTCATCTCCAATCCTTCTGGTCATGCCTCCCTTTTTTTTTTTTCTTTTCTTTTTCCAATGCAATACAACACAACTGATCCATAAAATGCACAGGAAGGATATGAGAGGAAACAGCAACAGTCAAATTTTCCAAAATTTCCCTCAAATATTCGAAATGGTGCACAATTAAGTAAATCCAATAAGAACATTACACATGAAAATTCAACACATTTTTTTATTTTTTTATGAGTACCATTGTTTTATCGTGAATGACTCCAACATCACGGCACCGCCTTCTAGGAGAAGTGATCACCACAATGGTGAGAGAGCAGCCCTCATATTGAAAAGCTCTAATGTTTTCATAAAGATGACAAATCGTTCTGATATTTCTACATGTATTTACATGTTATTTCCCTTTTGAAACACGTTCTGTAATTGAGAAGTACTGTATAAGCACGTATTAGGAATTGCAAAACTGCAAAGACTGCTGTCTAACCAGTCTGGAGACTGACGAGTGTACTTGGACACCAAACACAAAGGAATAACACTGATATCAAAAAGAAACTGAGTTTATGAAGGCACACACACACACACAGTTACACACACATGCATGCGCACGCACACACACACACACACACAGTTACACACACACACACACACACACACACACACACACAGTTGACCTTGGTACGTTTCCTCTGGGCACTACGGGGTTTCTAAGCGGAGTTGCTGGGATTTTGATCGGGCGCTTGGGGGGGCAACCCTTGGGAGTCTCGACGGGAGGAGCGCCGGGGTCCTGACGCCGGGAGCTCCAGCAGGGTCTGGACGGTCTGGGCGATCCGAGTCAAGCCTTCGTCCTCCAGGATCTGCTGGGGAGCACACAGGGACTCCTGGGGGGAAGAGAGGAGGGGCGTTAGGATCGGCCACTAGGCTAATGCACACACCACTCCACTCGACGTCCTCACACACACACACACACACACACACACACACACTCAGGATTCAAAGTAGTGCTGTTTGTCAGGTCACTCAGGAAATTCTTCTGCTCCTACACTCCCTGTTTTACAATACCTGTGGGGCCATACATTATAAGCTAGCCAATGTGTGGCATTCCAGACTTTCAAAGTTTGATTGCAGCGTCAAAGCCAGGTTTCTCCATCCCTTCCACGTGCCTCTCAGACGTGGTGATTTGTGCCAGGTCAGGCCTTAACCGAGATAGCGTTAATTCAGGTTGTCGCACTGTATTGAGTTTTCCTTGCATCAGTAAATGCAAAAGTAATTACAGAACTGGCTCATTTCATGCATGCACACGCACAATGCTCCTAATTTTTCCAAGTTAACGAGCCACATTGTCAAATCACATGCAGCGACCAAATTCAAAATACCTGCTTTAACTGCAATTTAATCAGCTTAACCTCAGCACACCCACACCCAAAAGCATTGGGTCTGAACATGGCCATGGTCTCCCACTGGACTGGGACACCTCCAACAGCAGGGAAGGACAGTGGACTTATGACTGGGGCTTCTGCAGCTGTCATGCCACATCTGGGCACTTCTATGGTGGAACTGCATTGGTAGAACTGCACTCTATGGTGGAACTGCATTCTATGGTGAAACCCCACTTTGTGAACACATGCACAGGCCAACAAGCACAACGCAACAAAGAGTCACCCAATCAAATGACATTACCCAACTGAAAAACAAAAAACAAAAAAAAAAAACACCTTCATTCCAAAGGAGAAGGAAAGTAAAAATGGCTGTCAGGGGAAGGGAGCAAGCAGGACAAAAAGGTGAGAAGGAGCGCTACGGATCGGTTGTGTGTGACATCACCACACCCCAGCCAGGCATGCAGGTGTATCGGAGCAAGCAGTTCAGAAACTTACCTCTTCCACACAGACACACCGCAGCACGTAAGCTAGAACGTTAAGGCTATTAAGGTTTATTTAAAAAGAAAATACAACACACACAGTTAAAATATAAGGACTGCATAAATATCTTCAAATGTCATATACACTTCGGCAACATACATCTTGAAAAGAGAAAGAGAGGAAGAATTCACAATTGAGAGACAGAGAGAGGGAGGGTAGAGAGAAAAGAGATGTGTGCGTGTGGGTGTGTGTGTGTTAGAGAGAGAGAGAGAGAGGAGGGAAGGAGAAAGGGAGGGAGGAAATTGGAAAAACATGACAAATGCACTCAAAAAACCTATAATTTCACACATGCACAGGGCAATAATTAAAGGTGCTGAAAGTGATGTTTGCCCTCACTCAAAACAGTGGTAATGCGCCACGCCTATATAATTACCTCCAAAAAAATCACAGTGTAATTATCTCTAAAAAAAAAAAAAATCACAGTCATTAGAAATAAAGACAACAACAAATAACAACAGTGGGCATGATCAGAGTTTCTTTTTTAATCATTTCTTTACAGTAGAAGAAACTATATACTCATTTTTTAAATATATAGGTATAAATATTACAAAATACATCAGTTTTTTTTGTTTGTTTAATCTATTGAAATCTGACTTGAATGTTTCTCTGTGTTAGTTGATGCGATTGCCAGTCCCACTTGCTTATGAAACGCGTTAAAGACGCGTTGGTCTTTAACTGCTGATTGAATCAAAAAAAAAAAACAACTTAATTTACAGTCAACGTGCTAAAAGTACGTAACAGAACAGGAAAGGAAACAAACATTTAAATGATCCCTTGTGATATTATTTCCCATAAGTGTGTCAGATGGCAAGGAGATGATTCTCTACAAAAAAAAAAAAAAAAAAAACAGCAGACATTTTCTTTCCCATAAAATGGTGAGATTTGTTCATGTTGGTGAAGATGGCGAAAATATTCAATTAAGGAAAACAAGGTACTCCAAAAGCCCTTAAGAAGTTCCTGACCATGGAGACAAAATCTCTAAAAAGGGCAAAACATTTTTTTGTATAAACCAGCCCTCTTTAAAATGGAACTCTTGAATACAAGATGTACCGGAAAAATGACCTTGTATTTCAGTCAAAGAACTGCTTCTATCACACAGCTTAATTTAGAGGTAAATCTGAAGACAAACTTTGATACAATTCTGTTCGATAAGGCCACACAGTCTTATATACATTCAACTGTTTCTTTTGAAAAGACACTTGTGCACTCGCGCCCATTTCTATCAATGGGCCCAACCTCCACACTGAAATGATCTCTCAAAGGGGTAAGACACAAAACTCCTTTATGATAAACCTGTGTGTGTGTGTGTGCGCGTGTGTGTGCATGAGTGAGTTTGCGCCACACATACAATACATACATAGAGCACACAGAAGTTGTTGGTTCTGTATAGTGCATTTATCATCAAACTGCTGAAAACAGCGACTATATCAGAATTTTGCTTGACAAATGTCTGTTTGACAAAACATTTTTAGAAAAAGGTGTCACTTCGTTATCATTTTTTTTTTAACGAGAGTAAACATCAATCAATCATAGGAGCGTATTTTTATTAATTATTCTGGGTCTTGCATCTTTGCATTAAGATCGTGGGCTCAAAAAGATGTTTAGTCTCAACAAAACTACCCACTTCAGACATTATGAATTTCACACACTGGGACGCCTTGTCGAATTTACTAGAGATGGGAAAACTGAATCCACGCACAGGGCTACTTAACCCTGGTTGTGCTACTGATTCCATACAACACTAAATGACTGAAATTTATTCAAAACAAACCAAGACCCCTGGCTGCCACAGAACAGCGTGTCCTCTGGTTAATCTCAGGACATCGTGAATAGAGCAGTTACCTCAACTGACTAGTCTGGCCAGGGCTGTTGGTTCATAGGCCTCAGATTTTCCCATCATAATATTTTTATATAATATATATATATATATATACACACACACACATATATCTTTTTTTTTTTTTAACTATCACAGCTCAAGTTTCTACCTTTCCCCCCTCCCCACTCGTAGCAAATAAATAAAAAAGGAAATAACTTAATTAGGCGTTTACATTGAAACAAATATGAAGGGATTTTTCAGCTGGTCTGGATAACAAACAGAAAAAAAGGAAAAGAAAAAGGAACATCAAATCAAGTCAATAAAAGCTTAGAAACATTTCTGTACCGTCTGATTGCAACAGGAAGCATTAAGACAGCTGCCCAAACGCTGCCCCCTGCTGGTCACAGTCAACATTGAAGAGATGAAACATTTAAATAGCCTCGGCTGTAACAGTCAAACATTGTTTTCAAACAGGGACCGCACAGGCACGCCAGGTACTTTTGTCTGCCACAATCACGTAACTGTCTGTGGTTTCGACCCCTTTTAAGAACACCAGTTACAACAAAATGCCCCTCGGAACATGAAAATAAACCTTACAGTACATAATCCTGATTGTGGTATCGAATTGTCTGACGTACATGGTCGACATACTCAGATCGCCTGGTGCCATTCTGTGGAAGCCAATAAGGAGGCCCCATATTTCAGTTAACCTGGCCAACTTCCCTGCCTCAACACTGCCCCCTGGTGGTTATGTAAGGGGGAAAACTACATGTAGTTTTTGAAGCGCCCTTTTTTTTGTTTTGTTTTGTTTTTTTTTTTAAAGAGAAAATTCAGAGCTTGAAATTTTAGATTTTAGTGCATCATATTCTACTCAATAGCGTTGCCCTAACTGAAGGTTATATAAAGGCCATTCAGAAGATGTAGTGTGACAGGCGTCAGCCATTCCGCAGTTGAAACTCTGCTACAGTGCGCTATGTGTAATGAGTAACCGGTGGCAGACCAGTACGTATATGAATTCGTCGTTATGGTGACACGAAGCAAGAAGCCGGAGTGAGCTGATATATGCGCCTGTGGTTCAGGGTCCAGTCAGCGTCGTCTGCTGCTGCACATCAGGAAACTGCGTGAGCACACGCACAGCCTACGCGCGCGGCGCACACAGCGTCCTAACGGTCGTACCTCTCCTGTCCAGAGCTTATGCGCTGAGGGTAACTCTGCAGATCTTAATAACAGCGCGGTGTGAGCTAGCACGCGTGTGTGTGGATCCATACAAGGGGAGTGTGTGAGACTGACAGACCACAGACAAGTGCTGGGAGTGTATGTACGTGTGTGTGTGTGTGTGTGTGTGCATGTGGCTGCGTGTGTGTGTGTGTGTGTATGTACGTGTGTGCGTGTATGTGTGTGTGTGTGAGTGCGTGTGTGTTTGGGTATATGTGGGGATATGTGTATATCAGCGTGCTTGTGTGTGTATATCAGCGTGTGTGTGTGTGTGTGTGTATATCAGCGTGCTTGTGTGTATATATCAGGGTGCGTGTGTGTGTGTGTATATATCAGCGTGTGTGTGTGTATATCAGCATGTGTGCGTGCGTATAAATCAGTGTGTATATGAGTGTGTGTGTATATGAGTGTGTGTGTATATATCAGCGTGTGTGTGTGTGTGTGTGTGTGTGTATATGAGTGCGTGTGTGTATATCAGCGTGTGCGCGTGCGTATATATCAGTGTGCATACGCGCGTGAGTCAGTGTCCGCGGTACACTAGGCAGTGAGCTGGCAGTACAGCAGGTAGAGCAGAGCCATGGCCAGGCAGTAGAAGAGCAGGAAACCGGGAGAGAGCGGCGAGCAGGGAGGAGGGGGCGGAGTCTCCCGTCTCAGCAGCGCCTCCACGGTGCCAATCACAGCGGGCAGCTTACAGCTCAGCACATCGGAGGACAGACACAGGTCCGCCTGAGGGACACAGGGGCGGGGCGGGACGGGACGGGACGGGGGGGCGGGGGGGCGGGATGGGGACGGGGGGGGGTCACAGATGATAGAGATAACAAGTGATGAAGAGATGAGGAGAGAGATGGATATAAAAGCCATTAAAAAGGGACAAACATGGAGGAAAAAAACGGGGGGGGCGGGGCATGGCGGCGAGGGCAGGATGGGGATGGAGTGGAGGGGGGGGTCACAGACGACAGAGAGAACAGATGTGGTATGAGAACGAGTGATGAACAGATGAGGGGAGAGATGGATGTAAAAGCCAACAGAAGGGACAAACAGGGCGGAGAGACAGGGGGAGGGGGCGGGGGGGGGGGGCAGAGACAAAAACAGGAGGCAACACGGTGAGCTCAAAGCACATCGGCAAACAGACAAACAGCAACAACAACAACAACAACACAAGTTAATGCATCCACAGCGTCTGTGAACGGAGGCAAGCTCTAGCTCTGTTTCTGCTGAAAACCATACCCACTTCAGAAAAACAACACACCAATTCACAAAAACAAAATAAAAAAATAAAATAAAAAAAATAAAAACCACACTCATTTCACACAAGGACGCAAATTACATAAGAAAAAATGTTTTACTCAACCACACGGGGCCCAAAAGCAATTTTGAAAAGTCATTTGTGGTTTTCTGCTTGTGCAGAAACTAAACAACAATCTCCCCCAGCTGATCTCTGTTCACAACTGCAGAAAATGGAAAGAAAGCCCTTATACTGGTATTCAATCAAACTCCGCTGTTCTGCCCATATTCAAACCTCACAACACTGGTATTCAATCCAACTTTACTGTTCTGCCAACATTCAAACCTCACAATACTGGTATTCAATCCAACTTTACTGTTCTGACAATATTCAAACCTCACAACACTGGTATTCAATCCAACTTTACTGTTCTGCCAATATTCAAACCTCACAACACTGGTATTCAATCCAACTTTACTGTTCTGCCCATATTCAAACCTCACAATACTGGTATTCAATCCAACTTTACTGTTCTGCCAACATTCAAACCTCACAACACTGGTATTCAATCCAACTTTACTGTTCTGCCAATATTCAAACCTCACAACACTGGTATTCAATCCAACTTTACTGTTCTGCCAATATTCAAACCTCACAACACTGGTATTCAATCCAACTTTACTGTTCTGCCAATATTCAAACCTCACAACACTGGTATTCAATCCAACTTTACTGTTCTGCCAACATTCAAACCTCACAATACTGGTATTCAATCCAACTTTACTGTTCTGCCAATATTCAAACCTCACAACACTGGTATTCAATCCAACTTTACTGTTCTGCCAATATTCAAACCTCACACGGCATCAACAGTCATGAGAGAACAGAAAAGGCTCAAACTGACACTCAGAGCTCTGAAGTGTTGTGAAGTGACTTTAAACACGTATTCCTGAAGCAAAGCTCACATTGGCGCATTTGAAACTACAATTCAAACTTAGATCAAGAAAGCTGCCGACTAAGATAAACATTTCCGGCTGGAATGGGAAATCAGAACCGTGTCCAGAAATGAGTACGAGCATTTGTTTATAGGGGAGAGCGCCAAGGCCTTTCAGGAAGAGCCAAACTGACAGAACGCTTGCAAACTGCGGAGCGTACTCCTCATAAAACACCATCGCCAAGCCTGAACGAGCCGCACTGTACACAAGCAACTTCACTGACAGCTCACCCAACGCACCCGAGTACAGACCTTCTGACACATCACAGGGTTTACCCAACACACCCCTGAGTACAGACCTTCTGACACATCACAGGACTCACCCAACGCACCCCTGAGTACAGACCTTCTGACACATCACAGGGTTTACCCAACGCACCCCTGAGTACAGACCTCCTGACACATCACAGGGTTTACCCAACGCACCCGAGTACAGACCTTCTGACACATCACAGGGTTTACCCAACGCACCCCTGAGTACAGACCTTCTGACACATCAAAGGGTTTACCAAACACACCCCTGAGTACAGACCATCTGACACATCAAAGGGTTTACCCAACACACCCCTGAGTACAGACCTTCTGACACATCAAAGGGTTTACCCAACGCACCCCTGAGTATAGACCTTCTGACACATCACAGGACTTACCCAACGCACCTGAGTACAGACCTCCTGACACATCACAGGACTTACCCAACGCACCTGAGTACAGACCTTCTGACACATCACAGGGTTTACCCAACACACCTGAGTACAGACCTTCTGACACATCACAGGGTTTACCCAACGCACCTGAGTACAGACCTCCTGACACATCACAGGGTTTACCCAACGCACCCGAGTACAGACCTTCTGACACATCACAGGGTTTACCCAACGCACCCCTGAGTACAGACCTTCTGACACATCAAAGGGTTTACCAAACACACCCCTGAGTACAGACCATCTGACACATCAAAGGGTTTACCCAACACACCCCTGAGTACAGACCTTCTGACACATCAAAGGGTTTACCCAACGCACCCCTGAGTATAGACCTTCTGACACATCACAGGACTTACCCAACGCACCTGAGTACAGACCTCCTGACACATCACAGGACTTACCCAACGCACCTGAGTACAGACCTTCTGACACATCACAGGGTTTACCCAACACACCTGAGTACAGACCTTCTGACACATCACAGGGTTTACCCAACGCACCTGAGTACAGACCTTCTGACACATCACAGGGTTTACCCAACACACCTGAGTACAGACCTTCTGACACATCACAGGGTTTACCCAACACACCCCTGAGTACAGACCTTCTGACACATCAAAGGGTTTACCCAACACACCCCTGAGCACAGACCTGACACAACATCCATCGAACTCTCGCACTTTTCATTCAACTCATTTACAGTAACGGGGATTTTCGGGGTTGTGACAAGTGGGGACACGTCCTGGACGGTAAGGTCTCACGTAGGGGTCATCCTGCATTATTCATTCACCTATTTCCCCCTTTCCCCTTTTCCTTCCCCCCCACCCCTGCTGTGGTGCTCGCAAATTTTGGCACTGGTGCACGCCAAGGATTTCTCCATGCAGGAAAAACCCAGAGCAGGTCTGGGCTAATGGTGGATTCTAAAATATTCCTTAACTCGATCCGGTGGATGCGGAAGTCCAGCGGTCCCAGCTTGAGAGAGAGATAGCAGGTATGGGACGCCCCGTTAAAGAACTCAACTCCGGAGCGGGGACGGCAGTGTGGCACAGTGGGTAAGGAACTGGGCTCGTAACCGAAAGGTCGCAGGTTCGATTCCCGGGTAAGGACACTGCCGTTGTACCCTTGAGCAAGGTACCTAACCGAAATTGCTTCAGTATATATCCAGCTGTATAAATGGATGCAGTGTAAATGCTGTGTAAAATGTTGTGTAAGTCGCTCTGGATAAGAGCGTCTGCTAAATGCCTGTAATGTAATGTAATGTAATGTAACGTGAGGAAAAAAAGCGGGCGCTCTGCCAGGTTTAAGCAGAGGCGCCAGGACATCCGGGAAGCGGCAGTCAGGCGGGAGTTTACGGGACCCGATCGATCCCGGGTCCTCCGTGTAAATGGACTGATGCATTAAAAAACGAAGACTGCGTACCGTCTGCCGAGCAGAGCAGCTCATTATGATTCGTCATTACCCACGTCCACCCCGAGCCCGTCTGCTCAGGACGCCCTGGTCGAGCGGCTTTTTAAAGACCGAGGCTCTTTGTGAGAGCCGTGGTTCTCCTCTGACTGTGGACGTGGACACGTGCGTGACCTTGATAAGCACATGCCATTCTTCAGCATAAAGCCCCCCTGTGTAACACTATAGCCCCCCAGAGTCCCCCCCCCCCCCGCTCAACCCCCCCGACAGCTGCAGTACTGCTAAACAGGCCCATGCATGGTGTTATTCCGTCTGTCTGTGTCCGTCTGTCTGTCTCTGTCTGTCCGCGTCAGCCCTGTGTTTGACTGCCTGCGCAGCTCAGCTGGTGCATTGTGGGACGCGGTCTGGAAAAAGGACTGCTGCCCACAGCGCCTGCTCTCCAAAAAACTGACGGAAACCGCGGGACGGTCATACTCCACACAGAACAAAAAAGGAAAACGTGATATGAAAAGTAAAAAAAAAACAAACAAAATAAAAAACATTAAGCAGAGAAGACGCATGTAAGGCCGTAAGAAATGGGGGGGGGGCGGGGCGGGGGGGCGTTACCTCCGGGACTCCCAGCTTGCGGCACGCGGCGATGAAGTTCTCCACGTTCAGACGGCACTTGGCGCCACTCAGCTTTGGCTGAAAGGGTCAGACACAGAGGAGACGGGATGGTAAATGGACTGCATTTATATAGCGCTTTTATCCAAAGCGCTTTACAATTGATGCCTCTCATTCGCCAGAGCAGTTAGGGGTTAGGGGTTAGGTGTCTTGCTCAAGGACACTTCGACATGCCCAGGGCGGGGTTTGAACCGGCAACCCTCCGACTGCCAGACAATCGGTCTTACCTCCTGAACTATGTCGCCCCACATGGGATGCAGATGAGAGCCAGTATCAGAGCAGAGTTCACCGGCCAGCTCCCCCCCCCCCCCCCCCCCCCCGTCTGCCTTAACCACCCAGCTTATCCGAGTCCAGAACGATATCAGCAGAGATCGGCTTTTATGAGAGCAATATGGAAACAGATGCCATCTAACCAGGCCCTATATTCATGCAGTCACACGGGCTTCCTGTTCCATATCAAAACCTGACTGTGTCACAGGTCACTGCTTATTTTATGAGGCCAATTTAGAATTCTCCAGCACGGACGTCATTAGTTGATTGCCCTTTTATTTCTATCTTCCCGTTTGTTGTCACCGCTGAACTAAGCTAGCTCTTATTAGCCAATGCGCCCTTTTGTGCTCTGCAAACATACAGTAACCCCAATGAATGCTGGTGTAAGCGTGGTTGGAATTAAAAAATTTTTTTCCCCCAGTCACAGTGTGGGCTGTGGCCAGGAATCGGCGTCAGTCGAGAGGTAAGCGATGACTCACCACGGCCGGGGAGGGGATGTGGATGATTGACACGGACCGAGGCCGCACGTGATTGGCCAGCTGGCAGAGGATCGTGCCGTTGGACAGCGCCTCTCCCAGGTCATCCGGCAAAGTCAACTTGAGCCGGGACTCCAGAGTCTAGGAGAGGAGGAGAAAAACACCTGATTTTAAAACTACAGGTTTTTCTACCTGTGCTCTACAAAAAGAGCACAGGTAGAGCACAGTGAATGAAAGTGAGGGGGGAGAGAGAGAGGGGGAGAGGGGGAGAGAGAGGAAAGAGAGGACAGAGATAATAAGAGTGAGGGAGGAGAAAGGGACAGAGAGAGGAAAGAAAAGACAGAATGAGAGGAGAGAGAGAGAGAGAGAGAGGGGGGGGACAGAGAGAGGAAAGAGAGGACAGAGATAATAAGAGTGAGGGAGGATAGAGGGACAGAGAGAGGAAAGAAAAGACAGAATGAGAGGAGAGAGAGAGAGAGAGAGAGGGGGGGACAGAGAGAGGAAAGAGAGGACAGAGATAATAAGAGTGAGGGAGGATAGAGGGACAGAGAGAGGAAAGAAAAGACAGAATGAGAGGAGAGAGAGAGAGAGAGAGAGGGGGGGGGGACAGAGAGAGGAAAGAGAGGACAGAGATAATAAGAGTGAGGGAGGAGAGAGGGACAGAGAGAGGAAAGAATAGACAGAACGAGAGGAGAGAGAGAGAGAGGGAGAGATGGGGGTACCTTTCTCAGCTGCGATACGTCCTGCCTCTCCTCTCGGGGGGAGCGTAGTGAGGGGCGGGACTCGCTGCGTCCCATCTCCGACAGACAGTGCACAGAGCCTGGGGAACAGAGGACACGTCCAATCAGCACTGACCGAGAAAGACGACAGACACACGGACGCAGACACAAACAACTTATGGACAGAAGGACAGAGACAGAGAACGAGGAAGCAGAAAGACAGACCAGATGCAATATGAAATGCAACTACTCACGTAAAACACAATGTAAGCTAACTTCCACTTAATAAGCCTATTTAAACCCGCTCCTCTTAAGATACAAGTTAAGACAGACACGCCTCTCAGACACACGTACCGGAGGCTAAGACAGACAGACAGATCTGTCTCAGACACACATACCGGAGGCTAAGACAGACAGACATGCCTGTCTCAGACACACATACCAGAGGCTAAGACAGACAGACATGCCTGTCTCAGACAGATGTACCAGAGGCTAAGACAGACAGACAGGCCTGTCTCAGACACACATACTGGAGGCTAAGACAGACAGACACGCCTCTCAGACACGCATACCCGAGCCTAAGACAGACAGACAGACCTGTCTCAGACACACGTACCAGAGGCTAAGACAGACAGACAGGCCTGTCTCAGACACACATACTGGAGGCTAAGACAGACAGACAGACCTGTCTCAGACACACGTACCAGAGGCTAAGACAGACACGCCTCTCAGACAGACGTACCAGAGGCTACGACAGACAGACAGGCCTGTCTCAGACATACGTACTGGAGGCTAAGACAGACAGACAGGCCTGTCTCAGACATACGTACTGGAGGATAAGACAGACAGGCCTGTCTCAGACACACGTACCGGAGGTCTTGACGTTGCAGCGCGAGGAGGCTCGGAACAGGAAGCTGCTGGGCTTCTGGGCCTGTCCAGGGGGGGAAGAAGCTTTTGGCGAAAGGGGCGTGTCTGTAAACAAATATCACATCAAACTTTTACCTCTGTGCACACAAGCAAATGTAAACACAAATGTAAGTTGTTAGTGTCTGGAATGAGTACTTGTTGCCTGTTGTTTAAAATTGTTGCCTGTTGTTTGTGTCTGAAATGAGAAGTTGCCCGTTGTTTAAAATGGTTGCCGGTTGTTAGTGTCTAAAATGAGTACTTGTTGCCGGGTGTTTAAAATGGTTGTCTGTTGGTAGTTTCTGAAGTAAGTACTTGTTGCCTGTTGTTTAAAATGGTTGCCTGTTGTTGCCTGAAATTCGTACCTGTTCTGCTGTTGGAGCGTTGGGGGGCGGAGGGGTGGGACGTATGGGCGTCGCTCTGAGGCAGTCCACACAGAGAGGAGGGGTAAGCAGGAGAAGGGCACCAAACAACAACCGTTTTAGTAAATGTCCACCTCACAGTCTAGGGGGACAACTGGCACGGCGATTAGACTTGACTTCAAGCCGGTCGGCTGTGAGCTCAGACGTGAAGTTATAAATCACTGAGTCAGGTGAATTAACGGAAAGATAATTCAGAAATAGAAATGTCACGTGACTGCGTAAGATTAAGGTGAAAAATGCATTTGGGAGGGGCTGACCGTGGATCTCTGCCGCAAGCCATTGGAGGTGCTGTCTGAGGATCCACCACTGGGGGGAGATAGAGAGCAGACTTTGAGGGAAAACACGCCGGAAGGTTCCGCAGGCTGCTCATCACAGCTCACTGACTTCACCGACTGCCTGAGCGCATGCAGGCACACGTGCGCGCGCGTGCGCACACACCCGTACGTACACACGCGCACCCGCACACACTGCAACACAACACCATCTCTCTCGCATACGCCACAAAGCTTGGTGGTCTGTGTCTCACAGGCGCACACAGGGACACACAAACACTGCGTCAAAAGAACCACCGGCACATCTTCCATGCAAGAACCACAAAAGCTTGAGCGTCACCTTTATACATGCACAGACACACAACAGACACACACACAATTAAAAAGGTTACCCTGTGCTACTTCCTGCCTGCGACGCCACTGCCGCAGCGGAACTTCCTGTTTTCGATGCTTTCGCCAAACTGGAGGATTAGAAGATAGGAAGAGAAAAAATAAAGACAAAACGCGAGAAGCACAGAAGAAGCACGGGCGACTGAAGATGAAGATGCGATGAGGAGCGGGAGGCACAGCGAGAGCTTCGCAGGCGCGGGCCGTGAGCTCCAGGCTCCGACCCCCCCACACGCACGCCTGACTCATCGCGCTTCCGGTGGGTCTGAGGGAGGAAAACCATCAGTGCTGCTAATTTACCCACAATCCCCCCCACCCCACAGAGTCCCTGACACTCGCTCACACTCGTCTGTGCCCCCCCCCCCACCCCCCCACCCCACACCAGAGATGATGGAATAAACTGATCACAGATTAAAGCGGGCAAAAAAAAACCAGGCATTTACACTGCTTTGCATGTAGTCCTTTACCAAATATATTTTCCGCAGCAACAAGTCTCAAATTATTCATGCAAACGCACCGAAGAGCAGAAAATGGCAGCTGGATGAGACCGGAGACACAGGAAGTGACAGCAGAGGGTGTGAGAACCGAGTGAACTCTACTGTAAGGAGTCAGTGGACATCCTTTGCCAAAACAGATACGGGATTAAAAGCCCATTGGGACATGGAGTCACAAACTATTTTGAATGCATCCCCAGTGTCTGTGTATGCATCTGGTCTTTGTGTAATGGTGAACAGCATCCGATTTCAGTCCGGAAAAGATCCACTAACGTCTCCCCTGAAGGACATCGTCAGGGACAAGTTTTTCCAAAGTCACTACTACTATGAGGGTGGATTAGCAACTAAAATATATGACAGGTTTCTGCACACTAGTGAAACTGTTCTCAAATCTTTGAAGGATTAAGGATTTATGAAGGAAGCTGAATTGATTTCCTTTAAAAATCTCCCTCTCACTTTTTCTCTCCTCAATCCGTCTGTCTCTCCCTTTCTGTTGTCTCTTTCTCACCCTGTCCATCTGTCACTCATTTGTGGCTCTATCCCTTGTCCCAAATAGCTTTGTCTCCCAGTCAGTGATCTGCCTGTGTCTGTCTATCCGTCTGTCTATCTGTCACTCTCTGTCTCTCAGTCAGTACTGATGTTCTGTGCGACTCAGTGACTCAGTGACTCAGTGACTCTGCGACTCTGCGACTCTGCGACTCTGCGACTCTGCGACTCTGCGACTCTGCGACTCTGCGACTCTGCGACTCTGCGACTCTGCGACTCTGCGACTCTGCGACTCTGCGATTCAAACTCTGTGACTCTGTGACTAAGTGACTCAGTGACTCAGTGACTCAGCGACTCAGTGACTCAGCGACTGTCTCTGTGACTCTGCGACTCTGCGATTCAAACTCTGTGACTCAGTGACTCAGCGACTGTCTCTGCGACTCTGCGACTCTGCGATTCAAACTCTGTGACTCTGTGACTCAGTGACTCAGTGACTCAGCGACTGTCTCTGTGACTCTGCGACTCTGCGATTCAAACTCTGTGACTCTGTGACTCAGTGACTCAGCGACTGTCTCTGTGACTCTGCGACTCTGCGATTCAAACTCTGTGACTCTGTGACTCAGTGACTCAGCGACTGTCTCTGTGACCCTGCGACTCTGCGATTCAAACTCTGTGACTCTCTGACTCTGTGACTCACGCTCCGTCCCTGCCCTTCTCCCTCTGCTGCTGCTGGGCCCTCTCTCTCTCCTGCCAGATCAGCAGGGTCCCGGGACGCCTCCGCTCCTCCAGGGTGGGGCTGGACGGGAGGGGGCTCGTCCTCGAGTCGCCCGCCTCGCCCCCCACGGAGAATCTGGGAGGGGAGGAAAGAGGGGGATGAGAAAAGAGGGAGGAGGGGACGGGAGGCAGAAAACCGTCAAGATGTAACACACAGGGTGTGAACTGGCGACGCTGAAATGCACTGATTGATGTGGCACAGCAGTTACAGGACTGGAGTCTGCAACCCAGACTCATTAATATCAAA
Source organism: Anguilla anguilla (assembly GCF_013347855.1). Classification (NCBI taxonomy): domain Eukaryota; kingdom Metazoa; phylum Chordata; class Actinopteri; order Anguilliformes; family Anguillidae; genus Anguilla; species Anguilla anguilla. Next base: position 5,019,665 of record NC_049203.1, read on the forward strand.
CAGGGTTTAAAAAAAACAAAAAAAAACGTAATTAAATGTAATTAAGTTAAGCTGAATAAACTGGTTACACAACTGCACGTAATGAGAGAGAGAGAGAGAGAGAGAGAGAGAGAGAGAGAGAGAGGCAAGCGAGTCACACGCACTTGTAAAGGAAATAGATCATACCACAGCACACAGGGCAGATCCCTAAAAGAGGCTGTAAATGGGACGGATGAGCTCTGTCCAAAAACAGGACAGGCCCTGGCTGATCTGCTCTGCTCCAGGACAGGCCCTGGCTGATCTGCTCTGCTCCAGGACAGGTGCAGAGATCATTTACAGTGTGACAGCCAGGAAAAAGGGCGGGGGGGGGGGGGGGGCGGGGGGTAGAAATCCCAGGGTATTGACTTTTCCCAGCCATTCAGGAACACATAAAATTGAAAAAAATGGGGGGGGGGGGGGGGGGGGAGACCTTTAGAAGGGAAAATTAAAAAAGGGGGAAAAATTGATTCACACGGTCTATGCAAATAATGTTCAGGGGCCTAGCAACCACCCACTTAATCAAAAAGAGAAACCCTCACAGAAACTGAGACTCATGTTTGCTACACATGCACACGCACACTCATACTCGCACTCGCACACAGTCTGAGACCGTGGGAAGTGTGTGTGTGTGTGTGTGTGTGTGTGTGTGTGTGTGTGTGTGTAAAGTGTGTGTGAGAGACACACTCACCGGACGTTAAGAGACGACTCAGGGCTGTGTGATTGGACGGCACTTTCTTTCTTATCCTGAGAGGAAAACGCATCAGTCAGCAACACCCGCCACAGCACAGTAAATACAGCACAGGGAAAGAGCGCAGTGTGTCCTCCTGACCTGCGGAGGCGCTGTGACCGGGAGGCAGGGCGGCTCGGGCCGGCACTCCTCCTCCTCCTCTTCCGTGACGCTGCTGTCGATGAAATCCACCTGCTCCACCTCTCCGTTCACTACTGAGAGGAAGAAAAGGAAAAAAATGAAGACAAGAACACGAAAGGGAGGAGATACCCAAATGCCGATACTTCAGGGAAATAACTCCTGGCTGAGGTGGCCTGCAAGCATATGCTCCAGCGTAGGTGAGCAGACTGAATGACTGTCTACAGACAGAAACCAAACACTACGTCTATGAGTCAGAGAATGGTGAAACCGACCCACTCGCCTCCACACCCTCCCCCCCCCCCGGCGCCTATGAACGTTTTGCTTTTGGTTTCTTTGTTACCCTGTCCCAAAACTCGAGGCCCAATCTCTGCAGTCTCCAGCGCGTGCCCCGTCCTCACCTCTGTCCGGGAGCGGGTCCTTCTCCCCCTCCTCCCGCAGGTTCCTTCTGTCCCGGGACAGCTCCGCCATCCGCATGGAGAGCTCAGAGAAGTCATCTGCAGACTGGGGGCGGGGGGGGGGGGGGGGGGGGTGGGGGGGGTGTAAAAAGACCGTCCGAATATGAGCCACAACCGGTACTGCTGACTGCGCCCGTGAAACCTGTACATAAAGCTTCAACCGCCATCGACAAAATGGGATTTCAAGGCATCGTGTTCCTGTGATTCAGAAAGGCCTTAGGCTTTGATCCTCTAACAAAGCAGCCAGTTCACGCTGAGATTTAACAACGCACAAAACACAACGGAGGAATCCCGGTCCACTGGAAAGCCGCAATACAGGCTGTGCTGAAAAAAAGAGTCTGAGCAAAACCGTAGTGAATCCACAGGATTAACGGGTGAAACAGAAAGTTCTCGCCCGAGGGGAAAGTGGGGTTGCGACATCTCTTCTGAACCGCCCAAACAGGTTCTGTTCACTCCAGCTTTGGAGGTCAACACGCACTGGACATCGGGGGGGGGGGGGTTTACTGAACGTGGCTAGCCAATCAGCTTGACTGCGCAGTGATGTGTCCAGTTTGGAATGGCCAATCACATTCAGCCGCTGCACACACTGCTGCAACCGCTGCCATTAAGTGTGCGCTCTCCACCATCCATCCATCCATCTATCTATCCATCCATCCATCCATCCATTATCTAACCCATGTATTCCTGGTCAGGGCCATGGGGGAGGGGGCTGGAGCCTATCCCAGCATGCACTTGGCAAGAGGCACTAATACACCCTGGACAGGTAGCCAAACCATCACAGGGCACACACACCACTCAGTCACACGTTCATACCTACTGGGACATACAAACGAAGGGGAGAAAGTGTACAGAAATGTGGACTACGGGGAACTGAGTGTTTCTGTAAATATATAAACACACGCACAAACACAAAGACACATACAGACACAGACACACACACACATACATACATACAGACATGTCCTTGCGTTGTGACACGGACGCGCGTCACATGGTCAGATGTGTCACAAGCTGAAGGCACGATGTCAAAACCGCCGCTGGAAACCTCAAACACAGCGTCAGCTTTTCGCCGCTTCTCCGCACAGCCCCTGTGTCGCCGAGCAACCGCTTCATTCTGTCATCTGGCCTGAAGCGCCGCTAGCGTCCCGACGCGCCAGGAAGTCAGGGTCACGCGCCAGGAAGTCAGGGTCACGCGCCAGGAAGTCAGGGTGACGCGTGCGAGGCCCGGGCCTCAGGCCGTGACTGCGTCGGTCTGTCAGTCGTGCAGACAGAGCAAAAGAGCTCGGCAGGTGTGCCGCTTACTTAAAACCAATTTCCCTCCCTAGGTTCCTGGGCTAATTCCCAGTTTGCGTTCACACGTCAGCTCGTCCCTCCCCTGGAGTCTGCTCTGCTGGCTGCTGCCAGCGCCCGTGCTGACCGCGGGCCGCAGCAGAGACAACATGGCGACCGGCTAGCCGGCTGGTGGGACCGACGGTCACCGGCACAGGCATAGGCACTGAGCACAGACAGACACAAAGACAGGCACAGACACAGGCATCGACACAAACACAGGCACAGACACAAACACAGGCACAGGTATCAGCATAGACACAGGCACAGACACAAACACTGGCACAGGTATCAGCATAGACACAGACACAGGCGCAGACAGACACACACACACACACAGGCACAGGCACAGGACCGCGTGCGCTCACGCTCTCTCACCTCGTTCCCAGACCACCTCTTGCTCCCGCTGTCCACGCTGTTGAACCCGGAGTCCAGTCCTCCATACTGCCGGCCCGAGTACAGCTCCTGATCCGATAGGCTGAGGAAGAGCGGACACACCCCCTCATTAGTCACGGGCCATGCCCCGCCCAGGCCCGCATAGCCCCACCAAGCCCCACCAACCCCCCCATCAGTGACGGGCCAGGTCCCAGCCCCGCCATGCCCAGCTCCACCCCACCCCCCCCCCCCCAGCCCAGTGAGTAACACACTCCCCCCCCCTGCTCTGTAATAAGGGCTTAGAGCAGAACAGCATGGTGGTTAAGGACCTGCACCTGGCACCCCGCAGCTGCTGGTCTGGTATTCGGGCGCCATTTAACCATAAGTGCTCTCAGAAAGACCCCCCCCTGCCCCCCCACATACGGACACACAGGAGAACCTCCCGTACAGATGCCTGGAGATACACACACTAGAACAGAGCAACTCTGTAATGGCTTAAATATGAAGGCGAGGTGAAAATATCAAAACCCTTCGAGAATCCGAATCCTTTAGTTATTAGAAACCCGTTCTTTACGTCCCAAACAAAAATATGATTTTATAGCGGCGCTGAGAAATGTGCCAGTGTTAATTAATGGAAGTGACAACTCGTTAACTCATGGAAAATGTGACTCGTCTTGTTCATGCTCATATTTTTGGCATTACTGATGATAAGGAACCTGACAGGGCTAACTGCGTACGCCACTTCCAGTTACTCCGGTCTGCGAACTCTTGAGGCTGTGCCGTGCTTGTAAAAAAGCACACGCTGCAATGTGATCTGCGCCAGCCAATAAATAATAAATCCAATCGATGTCCTTAATGGCCATAATGTAGCAACCTTCTGCTTCAGTTAGAGAGAGAGAGAGAGAGAGCTGCACTGCACTATCTGGGCTCAGTGCCAGCCCTTCATTCTGTCATTTTATCATTTTCCTTTTCTCTCTCCTCTCCCCCCCCCCCCACCCTTTATCTCATTTGAATGTTGGGTTCAGTGTTCGGCCGTTCACTCCCTCCCTCCCTCCCTCCCTCCCTCCCTCCCTCGCACTCTCTATCCTTCTTACAGGAAATGAGCCAGAGCAAGAGTACCTACACAAACGCACATACGCACCACTCCTTCCCTCTCTCCCTCTCTCCGTCCCTCTCTCTTTCTGTCCCACTCCTTCCCTCTCTCCCTCTCTCTTTCTGTCCCACTCTCTCCCTCTCTCCGTCCCTCTCTCTCTCTCTGTCCACCTCTCTCCCTCTCTCTGTCTCTCTCTTTCTGTCCCACTCCTTCCCTCTCTCCCTCTCTCTCTTTCTGTCCCACTCCTTCCCTCTCTCCCTCTCTCTCTTTCAGTCCCCCTCCCTCTCTCTCGCTCTCGCTCTCTCGCTCTCTCTCTATGTCTCTCTCTCACCAGCTGTTGAATCCTGTAGGCCTCAGGGCCCTCTCCAGCTCCTCCTGTGTGTTCTTGCAGGCCTCGATGTTCAGGAACTTAAAAATGTGGAACTTCCCTTTAGAACAGATCTGAGGGACCGAGAGAAAGAAAGAGAGAGAGAGAGAGAGAGAGAGAGAGAGAGAGGAAATCATCATCAGGTGCGTGTTTGAGTGTGTTACAGGATACCTGATTCTTGAGACAGGTCAGGTGTGTGTGTGTGTGTGTGTGTGTGTGTGTGTGTGCAGGTGTTTGTGGTACAGGATACCCTCAGGTACAAGTCCAGGTACTGTGCCTGGCACGTTCCAGTCATTAGAAAGCTTTCTAGATCAGAAAGGGTGCATGACTAACCGCACCCCACACACAGGTGCCTGGTGGAACGCCGGTGTGGGGCTCACCTGTGCAGGGGGGGACTGCAGGGGGTTGTTGTCGAGGTTGATGGTCTGCAGGTGACGGAGGTGGCGGTAACAGACGGGCACTCTGGAGATGCGGTTACACGACACATCCAGGCGGACCAGAGGCAGCTCCGAGAGCTCTGACAGAACGCAGGAGAGAGGAAGGGAAGAAGAAGATGAGCAAATTTCACTGATCACTGACCACTGCTCCACACTGCTGCTCTGCTAGCCGTCAGTACACAGGAGCCCCTCTCGGGGTAGTAGGCCGGGTGGCAGTAGGCTGGGGGCAGTAGACCGGGGGTAGCAGGCCGGGGGGCAGTAGGTTGGGGGCAGTAGACCAGGGGTAGCAGGCCGGGGGGCAGTAGGCTAGGGGCAGGAGACCAGGGGTAGCAGGCCGGGGGGCAGTAGGCTGGGGGTAGTAGACCAGGGGTAGCAGGCCGGGGGGCAATAGGCTAGGGGCAGGAGACCAGGGGTAGCAGGCCGGGGGGCAGTAGGCTAGGGGCAGGAGACCAGGGGTAGCAGGCCGGGGGCAGTAGGCTGGGGGTAGTAGACCAGGGGTAGCAGGCCGGGGGGCAGTAGGCTGGGGGTAGCAGGTCGGGTGGCGGTAGGCTGTGGACAGTAGGCCGGGGGGACTGTAGGCCAGGGGGCAGGAGACCAGGGGTAGCAGGCCGGGGGGCAGTAGGCTGGGGGTAGTAGACCAGGGGTAGCAGGCCGGGGGGCAATAGGCTAGGGGCAGGAGACCAGGGGTAGCAGGCCGGGGGGCAGTAGGCTAGGGGCAGGAGACCAGGGGTAGCAGGCCGGGGGCAGTAGGCTGGGGGTAGTAGACCAGGGGTAGCAGGCCGGGGGGCAGTAGGCTGGGGGTAGCAGGTCGGGTGGCGGTAGGCTGTGGACAGTAGGCCGGGGGGACTGTAGGCCAGGGGGCAGTAGGCCAGGGGTAGCAGGTCCAGTGGCAGTAGGCTTGGGGCAGTAGGCCGGGGGGACTGTAGGCCAGGGGGCAGTAGGCCAGGGGGCAGGAGGCCAGGGGGCAGTAGGCTGTGGACAGTAGGCCGGGGGGACAGTAGGCTGTGGACAGTAGGCCGGGGGGACTGTAGGCCAGGGCGCTGTAGGCCAGGGGGCAGGAGGCCAGGGGGCAGTAGGCTGTGGACAGTAGGCCGGGGGGACTGTAGGCCAGGGGACAGTAGGCCGGGGGGACAGTAGGCCAGGGGGCAGTAGGCCAGGGGTAGCACCTCACCCTCAGGCAGCGTGGTGAGCTGGTTCCTCCTCAGGTTGAGGTCCCGCAGAGACTCCAGCTGCCCAATCTCCACCGGCAGAGACTGCAGCTCATTACAGCTCACATCCTGTCGCAGGACAGGGGGGCAGAGGCAGAGGGGCAGGGGGGCAGAGGCAGAGGGACAGGGGGGCAGAGGCAGAGGGACAGGGGGGCAGAGGCAGAGGGGCAGGGGGGCAGAGGCAGAGGGACAGGGGGGCAGAGGCAGGGGGACAGAGAGGGACAGAGATGGGAATAAAGTATGAGGCACAAATGAACAAACAATCTTTTGATTCATCGTTCCTGACGCAGTTGCGTAACTGAACCACACACTAAACTAAACTTCGGTACACAAACGCATTAGTGCAGCAGACCTAACACAAAGGGACAGGGAGACAGCAGGTCTGTGCCTGGGTGTGAAACGTGAGACTGGGGGGTGGGGGCGGGGGGTCAGCTGCAGGTACAGGCCGAACGGGGGGGGGGGGGGGGGGGGGGGGCGTACCAGCTGGCGGAGGTGCGTGAGCGTGAGTATGGAGGCCGGCAGGACGGGCAGCTTGTTGTTGCTGACGATGAGGACCCGCAGCAGTGGGAGCTGGCACACGGACACGGGCAGGCTGGACAGCTGGTTACGACTGCAGAGGGACACATCACACACACACTGTTCATTATTCATTCACTCACCGTTACAGCCACACACTCCGTAACAACACAGCAGCACTGCTGCTGAGGGGTGTGGGTGTGTGTGAGTGTGTGTGTGAGTGTGCGCGTGTGGGTGTGGGTGTGTGCGCATGCGTGCGTGTGTGCATGAGTGTGTGTGCGTGCGTGCGTGTGTGCGTATGTATCTGATGTTGAGATAGGTGAGGTATATGTGTGTGTGTGTGTGGGTGTACCTGATGTTGCGGTAGGTGAGGTATGTGAGTGTGTGTGTGTGTACGTGTGTGTGAGTGTGTGTGTGTGTGTTTATGTGTGTGTGTGTGTGTGTGTGGGTGTACGTGTGTGTGTGTGTGTGTGTACGTGTGTGTGTGTGTGTGTGTGTGTGTGTGTGGGTGTACCTGATATTGCGGTAGGTGAGGTATGTGAGTGTGTGTGTGGGTGTACCTGACGTTGAGGTAGGTGAGGGCCTGCAGTTGGCAGATGCTGGGGGAGACTGAGCGGACGCAGTTGTGGTACAGGCTGAGCGTTTCCAGGGAGATAAACTGACACAGTTCCTCAGGCAGCTCACACAGACGGTTCTTTGACAGGTCTGAAAAGACATGAGCAAACATCACAAATCAGTGCTTCATCACACTCACAAACCTCTCTGAATAAAACATAATAAAACACACACAGTCTTGTATAAAGATTACAAAACCACACTAGACAGGTGATGCACAGGAAGCAAGGACAGCCAGCATCAAAGAGCCAGTGACATCACAGCCTCCAACGGTCCTATGCAGACACGCATTACAGCCACTGACTGATCTGTGCAGGTGCCGACACAGTCACACATACAAGCAGAGGCATGGCTAGCTGTCCCACACACAGATGATCTGTTCTGACTCACACACACACACACACAGATGTGCACACACACACACACACACACACACACACACACACGTACTTCATCTATCAGCTGCCAATTCAAAAGCAAAGACGCAGGGAAAATCCCCCTTCCGATGAAGTAGTCAAGAACTCCTTGAAAGAGTAGCACTTTTGGAATGTTTCTTCAACATTCTAAGTCAGTGTTCTAGAACTCCATTGTTTTTAATTAGCCTACTAGTAGTGATTGTGACATCGGCATTAGAATTTTCAGTTAAGAACATTCTAATCACGCGTTTGTGATCTCACAGCTTAAAGGGTTGAAGGAAAGGAGTCACAGTGGGCAATGGGCACAAGTGTGCTGTCACCACACGCAGTTTCAAAGTTGGCGACCAAGGGCAGAGAACTTGGACATTTTAAGCTCCTGCCCTTCACCTCGATGAAAGGCTCTTTGGTCTTTCTCTCCAGTTTTCTCTCTCTCTCTCTCTCTAAATCCCTCCTCCCTGCAGGGCACTTCACCCCACACCCTATAATGAGTGGCGACTCTCTCCACCAGCCCAAGTGCGCTCCCTCTATGCCCTGTCATTAAAATCCACTTTTCCCTCCAAAAATACTCCCTGACCTTACCATCGGCCTCCAAAGACATCTCAACACTCCAAAGACGGAGAGAGAGAGAGAGAAGGAGAAAGAGAGAGAGAGAGGGAAAGATAGAGAAAGAGAGGGTGTATACATTTGTGTGTGTGCTCTTGCTCTTGCTCATTTCCTGTTCAGTTCTCTCTTAAATGATTGCAAAACCATACAGATTACTGAAGTAACACTTCAAAATGCTCTGACATAGATGACACCCTGAACTGTGAACTCTACAACTGTGAACTGGAGACGACTTTAAAATGATAAAATCCAAATGCTGTGTTTAAATTGTGCATTTAATTATCCAGTCAGTGTGTATGTGTGCGCATGTGTGTACAGTGGCACAAAGACTTTCTGTTTCTGAGCCTCCATTGTCCTGTAGACGGGGGCGAGAGTAAACAATAGGACTGACCCCGTGACCGACAGAATGCAAGCGGCAGGCCCTCCAACTGGTGGGACCACGTTAGCGGCAAGAGCCCGTTAGCGACCGGACCACGTTAGCGGCAAGAGCCCGTTAGCGACTGGACCATGTTAGCAGTAGGACCCCGTTAGCGACCGGACAATGTTAGCAGCAGGACCCCGTTAGCGACCGGACAATGTTAGCAGCAGGACCCCGTTAACAACAGGACACACTGTGTACCCTGCTGGGCTCTGTGTCTCTGCAGGACTCCCCGTGAATCCCCCAGGCTTCCCAGCCACAGAGTCCCTCCGCTCTCAGTTTGATTTGGCAGGGAAGCCCCTGGCGCAAGCTCGCCCCCTCTCAGCACAGCAGCGACACCCGCTCACACCCCCCCCCCACCGCCCTGCTGTGGGGGGGTGGGGGGTGGGGGGTGGGGGGGCTGAACAAAGGCTCCCGAGACAAAGCAAACGCAGAATGTCGAAACTCCACTCTCCAACGTCCACGTCAGACAGAAAGCATTTCCAGGAAGGCCACAGCCTATTAAACAGGCCAGCAGAGTGTTTGCACACAGGAGCCTCTTTGCTGTAGTCAAACACACAGACGGCAGCGTGGCTCAGGACCGACGGCTCCAGCTTTCAACAAACAGGGAACGCCGGCTAAGCCACAGCTAGCAGTTCAGTTGTACTGGAAGGTGGGAGAAGGAGCACTACACGGACAAAGATAATGGCCAAAAACGGAGGAAATTATTAATGTATCAAAAAGGGTTTAGTTTGCCAGTCAAAATTATGAAAAAAATAAGTGGTACCTTTTCATTTTTCTTGCTAAGTTTCAATAACGGCTTTTAACTTTACCATCAGGAGTGCCTAGAATCCTCAACCGTTTGCCACCTGTATTTCTTCATAGTTTTGACTGGCAAACGAAGCCCTTTTTAAGTTGTACCGAGTTGTACCCGAAGTTTGATACTTTTACCCGAATTGTTCACGTAGCCCAGTTATTCAGCAGCATAAATGGCTACCGCGCACGTAGGCCCCAGATAACCGCATTCCTGCTTATCAAAAAAAAATAAAAGTACTGTAGCAGGTCCAATCCAGCCATTGTTTGAGAACTTGGAACGTGGTACCTGCACCTTCCCGTGTTTTTATCAGGAGGCGGACGCGTTCCCCCCGCTACGAGGACAGTAGGCCACTGGATTTCGAGCCTCACGCACGCACGCACGCACGCACGCACGCACGCACGCACGCACGCACGCAGACCCACGGTCCCGCTGTGGCTACCGCGACCGTGAATGAACCGCACCCCGGGGGGGTGGGGGGCGAGGTGGGGGGGGGGGGGTAATACCTGACGCCAGGGTCAGGATTCTGGGTAACCGGTCAGCGGTGCAAAGCCGGCAGTTCGGTTCGGCGACGCGCTGCGTCGTCGCGACGAATGCGACGGGGAATCTTTAAGCTCGCGATGGAACTTCTGATCGGCTCAACGGGCCGAACAAGCCCAGCTCCCGGTCACTCCCGGTCACGCACCCTTGGTACTGCAGATAAATTCAATTGCACACTTTTCCGCTTCAGTCGCTGCAATAAACTGCTTTCTGTGCAAATAATGACTCACCACAGAAAAATCTCCATCCAGTCACTTCCAGACAATGTCAATTCGTTCTCATTTTTTCTCCATAGTGTTCTCAATCTCTATATCAAATTAAACTAAATAAAACACGACATTCATCTTTTCATGCTGTGGAATACTGAGAGGTGTACTACAAACCCAGATTACATGGTTAGCGAGCTAACTGGGTTTTCTGTATCATGACTTTGACTCACTTTAAATGGGTGAATGAAGCCCGAATGCAGGTTTTGAGAAGCCAGCAGGCGTAAAGAAACCCTGGGTATGTTAATCTTCCTTCCTAGTACACCCCCTAGATCTCAGGGCTGCATATTCGAATTAATCACGTATTTTCTCTCAGATCCAGTCTTGACTTTTTTTGCAGTCTAGATTAAGCGGAAGAGCATAATAAAGTGCAATCTTTGTCTTGGGCTTCTTTACAGCTGGCGAGCGCAGATAAAACGAAGGCCAGCAGCTGCCGTGGTTATCCGGGGAGGGCAAACAGCGGCGGCCCTCATCACAACCGAGGGACAAAATCAGAGCGTAAAACAAACCGTCCACACACGGCGGAACAATGGCCGTCTTTGTGACCGGAGGCTTTGAGGATTTCACGGTTTTATTTCAGCACGGATCCGCGAGAGACCGTTTCCTACGTAACGGGCCAGTACGAAAGGCCGCAGTTCCTGAGGAAGATGAGTGTTTTTTTGGCCGGACCGCAACAGCGGGGCCAGCCCCCTACAAACGCGAATGTCTGCGAATGACTGACTGAGTGAGTGAGTGAGTGAGTGAGTGATGAAGTTACACCACTGGTCGGCCGAGTTATGAGGTTACACCATTGGTCGGCCGGATCACGTGTGTTAGGTCCAGCCATACACTAGGTTTTAACCTGGTCTTGTTACAGTACGCTTTAAGGTGTATTCTAACTCTGTGGTGGGGAGGGGATAGCAGACCTGTCCTTAAAGACAGACTTCAGAGCAAGAGGATTTAAAGAACACACAGATGAAGACACAAGGAAACATGGATTAAGAGGCAGACGGAGACAGACGGCACAACATGAAATTTGTATCCAGGTAAATGCCATGTTTGTGCAATTTTAACACACAGTACCAACTGGAATTAATATAGTCTACACGGTCACTCCGGTCACTGAATGACTGCAAGACCTCCTCAGCTTGACCTACGACCTTACTGCCTCGTTTGGCTGTCCACCATTCTGACCCCAGCGCCCGACGTTAGCACCTATTAGCACCTAGCCTACATGCTAGCGGACGACGCTTCTCCATGCTTCTCCGTCCTGCTGTAATGATGTGCAGTTACTGCATGCTTACTATGCACAGCCAAACCCCGGTAGGGAAAGCAGCCTGAAACACAGCCGCACATCAAGTCCTACATCAGGACAGCCCAACCCTGCTCCCGGAGATCTACCATCCCGTGAGTTTTCACTCCAGGCCCTAACGAAGCCACACCTCGCAAGAGCAAAAGTGTGCTAAATTAGGGTTGAAATGAAAACCAACAGGAGGGTAGATCTCCAGGAACAGGGTTGGGCAGCCCTGCTCTAGACCTTGACCTCTGACCCAGAGCCTGGCTTCCCCGTCTGACTCGTGGAGGACTCGGTGCGACGGGTTTGGTAATCTGACCCGCAGCTGAAACTGCACGAGCACTGCTGGCACAGCCCAGGCCTGGGAACGCTGCCTCTCCCGCCTCCAGCAGAAAAGCACGGCTTCTCCAGATCACTGCGGTGGGAGCGGCTCGGAGATACAGGCCCCGTTCCCAGGCCTGCCACCACCCGCAGCACAATCAACTGGCACACACACACACACACACACACACACACTACACACACTACACACAACGTTACATTTATTTTCCAGAAGCTTTCATCCAAAGCGACGTACAAAAGTGCATACCAAAGGACATTGGAACAACTACAAAATACAGGTCCGATAAGGTACAGTACTCATTTTGTACAGTTATTCATAGCCATGAACACAGTAAGTCCAGTTCACACAGTGAACATTACTCTCACCTAACCTATGCCAAGTCAAACTAGGAGGCATGACAAGCTACAACACCAGGACAATGATACAAAGTACATTAAGTGCTGGAATGGAGGTACATGTGTAGCACGTACATGTGTAACACACACACACACACACACACACAGTACACACACACACACACACAGTACACACACACACTAACACCCGTCTCTTCTCTCCCTCACACACAACAGACAGTGCTTTAAATCAACACCCGACAGCCACCAAACACGTACAGCAGTAGCTCGCTTAGCTTTTCCCTTTAGTCACTTTTGTTCAGCACACAATGATTTCGGTTTAGCACCTAGAACTCAATGACACTGGGGCGGGGGGGGCGGGTTAGACAACAAAATATTTTTGCCAGCTCAAGCGCAAAATAGGCTTCCGCTGTCGCCACCACGCACAGATTTCAGTACCTGCTCATGCTCAGCGGCCAGATGCTGCAAAAATACACACGGATATAAATGTGTTCAGAATTTAGACTAATCTGCCACTGACTTCATTTCCTGATTTTGTAACTGCTCAGCTGCAACTCTTTGAGATCTTGCAGAGCTCGCCTGTAATTGGTGCGTACTCTTGCACATAAGCCTGCTGCTCACCAGCTGTGGCTGTGTGGCGGGCTTGCAGCAGCAGCAGCAGTGCAAAGCATTTTCAGTCACAAGGGCTGCAGAGTGGCTCACCCTGTTAAAGCACTGCTCTAAGCGCAGGGACTGTTCCCACGGTCAGGGATCATATCTGGAGTTCCAGTGCCGCCTGTGGCTGGTAGCAACCCGTGACCCAGTGCTGAGAGGGTTTCAGTAGGCCGGGATTACAGAGTCACTTTGCACCAGCGCCCCCTGCTGGTTGTAGTTTTCAAGATGTTTAAAAAAAAAACCCTAAGGAAATCCCCATTATCGGCGTGGTCGCTGTGCACGCCCGCCTCCGATGGCTATTTCATGCGAGACCGACTCAATCGCGATCCAGTTTTAAACTAGTCTGCAACTTGCGTGAGAATATCAAGCCGATTTTATTTCACCACTGAAAAATCCAGTCTTTAGACACGGCTTGTGTGGTGTGTGAACCCCCCCCCCCCCCCGTAACCATAGCCTGTGGCCACACTGGTGTGAGTGTTCCTAGGATGGAAATACCAGTGATTTTTTTACAAGAAACGCTCATTAAAAGTGAGATGCCGTCCATTGTTAGGATTCGGAAAGTCGTGTAGTGTACACAAGGCCTAAAGCTTCATGAGTAATTTCCCCACACATAAAATGCTGTATTTATCACGCACACCAGGAGGGTATTTCACAAAGCAGGATTAGTGCTAGCGGCATAACTGTGCTGAGTAAAACCTGGAACAGCTCTTTTTTTAAAATTTTATTTATTTTTTTTTTACTTGAGCCCACGTTCCAGGTTTTGGGAGGCCTCCGGGTTTCACTCAGCGCAGTTATCAGTAATCCTGCTTCGTCAAACAACGTCCGGAAAATTTTACGTCGTTGTAGCATTAATAAAAGGCACAGGTTTCAGGATCGCAGCTGGCCACAAATCACCACGGCATTGACCGCAAGGTGAAAACAGCGGTACCAGTCAGCCATTAGCTACATTACATTACAGGCATTTAGCAGACGCTTTCATCCACAGCGACCTACACAACTTTTTACACAGCATTTACATCGCATCCATTTATACAGCTGGATATACACTGAAGCAATGCAGATGAAGTACGTTGCTCAAGGGTACATCGCATTAATTTAGAAGATGCTTTTATCCAAAGTGACGTACAAAAGCGCATATCATGGTCATTGGAACAACTACAAAATGCGGGTTCGATAAGGTACAATACTCGTTTCGTACAACGGGGAATCGAACCTGTGACCTTCAGGTTCCAAGATCAACTCCTTACCCATTACGCTACACTGCCGCCCCTACGCACATCACAGCCGGTGCCGTTCGCTGTCCCTAATACAGCAGAGAATGTCTTTAATCCGCCCGCCACGCCCGGCTCGCACCAGCAGGAAGTTCACTCCGAGCTCGGCCAGGAGCGGGCAGGGAGGGAGGCGCGGGGCTAAACCCCAAAATCCCCCTTCCCGCTAACGTAAACGCAGCGGGGTCCCCGTCGCGGAGACGGCTGGCGGTAACCGGCGACGGTACAGGGGGGTAATCTCCCACTAAGAAGCTTTAAACTGAGAGGCAGACCCGGGTCAAAAAAAAAAAAAAAACTTATTTGTTTTGGATTCAAATACTTCTCTGTGCTCTGTTGATCTTGCCTGGTGTACTTGAGCCGGCCAATATGACCAGAAGGTGGGGTTTTGCACTTTTTTTTTGAGAGGATTTCATTTATGTCCAATACACAAGACAAGATCAGTAAAGCGTAGAAAAGTATTTGAATCCAAAACAAATGCGTACTTGACCCGGGTCTGCAAAGAGGAAAACTTAAAACGAGGGCGACGCAGACAGAAACAGCACGGCAGAGGCCTACCGTCTGATACCGTCATCCAAAACAGCAGCCATTCACAAGAGCTCAGTCAGTGCGTCTGCAACCCCTCATAGGAAAACACACAGTGAGTCCCAGCTACACCACAGCACCCCGCACCGCCTTGTAACAGTGCCACATTCACTCAGACAGCAGTAAAAACACAGTTCTGCAGTGAACGCTTTCATTAAGAAACACTGCCTTATCATCTCCGGGTGACTTCAAATCCCCCTTTTCATAATGCCGTCAGAACAGGGCAACAGTTTTACGTCTTATATTACTGGGGCCCGTTAGCAGACGTAGCACACGTACTTGTGCTGTTTGTGTGTTTGTTTTCAACATGGAGCTTTTTACACGTCGCATTGTCTGGCTGATACATCTGGCAGGCTTCCCTTATCCCTCCCTTTTCAGTCCTAAGAGACTTCCTGGTTCAGTAAAGGTTAAATCTACTACTATTGCTACCACTGCCACTACACGCTATCAGCGCAGCTCTCGGTCAGGTCCCAACACTGCCTACCTACCAAGCCTTATGAAAGAGCCACACTGTAGCTGCATGGAGGGGGAAGGCAGCGACTCTTGCCTTGTACAGCAATTTTGAGGCACGAGTAATGGTAAATGGTAAATGGACTGCATTTATATAGCGCTTTTATCCAAAGCGCTTTACAATTGATGCCTCACAGTAATCTGAATAGCAATTCTTAGGAAATGTTACAGTTGGTTGCAACAATGCAGGCCACCCAGTCCAAGATGAGTCAGGGTTTTCCGTTTACGGACAATTACTTTTATTTATTTGACCTTTATTTAACCAGGTAAAAGTGACTGAGAACAAATTCTAATTCACAACACTGACCTGGCGAAGAAGGCATGCGTCAATCAAAAAAAACATACAAAGACTTCTTTAAAAAACCAAGTTCACCATAGTACATTTACAGAGATAAAACAAAAAAAATAAAAAGACAGAAAATTGCATTAAATTTGGTACGGAGCAGTCAACAGTAGCAAAGAGATGGGGCCTAGCATGTGCAGTTATCAGTGAATGTGTCGCGTAAAAGTCTTTTACCTCCCATCTACCTGCTTCACAGAAACAAAAATCAGGCATGTTCATTTTGAGGGACAAGGAAATGAATCGAGACCAATGACAAGACTGTGAGTTTAACCAATAGAAAACAGAACAACGTGTGGGCTGCATGCATTGTTTGAGCGCTAGCGTGTACTGTACACACAGGCGAAATGCGCTCCCCTCCTGAATCTGCCAAAACAAGAAACCTCCTACAGCTTCACAGACATTTTCAGCGATATTAAAAGCTGTAGATCAATTTCTGGGGAAAGGACTGTGATGCAACCACTCCACTGTTACCTCAGTTACTTACTACAGAGACAGAAAGTACAGACGGAAAGAGAAACAGACACACACACACGCTCATACATGCACTCACACACACACACACACACTCATACATGCACTGTGACAGTGAGGAGGGGAAGTCAGTCATCCGAGGCAGATGTTACTTTAAATGTGAAACAAAGAAGAGCTGGAGTCTCCTGGGGCCTCCTGCCAAGCCCGACTCTGCCCCCCCCCCCCCACCCCGCCCTCTCACTGGCCCGCAGGCTGACTGCGCAGCTCTGCTTTACTGACTCTCCCCCACCACCAGCTCATTCACTCACTCACTCATTCACAGACTCACTCACTAATTGCCTGTGTGCTCAGAGTCAGCTGGCCTCCCGGCCCCAGCTGATGAGCCAATAATGCGCGTGTGTGTGTGCGTGTGTGTGTGAGTGCATGTGTCTGTGTGTGAGTGTGTGTGCGTGCATGTGTGTGTGAGAGCGTGTGTGAAAGACAGTGAGAGTGCGTCTGTGTGTGTGTGTGTGAGAGTGTGTGCGTGTGTGTGTGTGTGTGTGTGTGTGTGTGAGAGAGTGAGAGTGTGTCTGTGTCTCTATCGGGGTGAAAGAATGTTGACAAATGAGAGAAGAAAAAGAAAGACTTGCATCCGACGGTTCACAAAAGCAGGAAGTGAGGAGCGAGAGCTTCGCTGGGCGTTTCGTAACAGCCGCCGGCGCGGCCGCCGGGAACTCTGGGGGACGAACGAGAAAACACGCCGCGCCGGCTCTCCCGCTCGGGTACCCACGGAACCGCGGCGGGCCGTTTCCACGGGAACGAAGACGGGCCTATCAGAGCGCTGAATAACGAGGGGGTCAGCGAGAGAGTCAGCGAGCGGGCGGCCCGAACGCAGGCCGCCAACGGCTGAGTCACAGTCAGACGCGGGGGGTGGGGGGGGGCCTGGAGAGGGAGAGGGAGCGGGACAGCGAGCGGCAGCGTTGGGACAGCCCTCGCGTGAGGGCGTGAACAAATAGCTTTTAAAAAAAGAAGAAAAAGAAGAAAAATCCCGAAGGAAAAGAAGAACACCTCCACAGAATGACTCAACGAACAAGATACTCCACTCTGCGCAGAGTCGCGCGCGCTCTCACGCTACAGCCGAAGCCAGCGGCGAAACAAAACCAGTACCTGCAAACGGCCATCTGCAACGGCTGGTATTTTAATAGGGCTAGCAGCAGCGCTAACAAACTGCGACTTGACGTGGTGGATCCACGCCGCCAAGGGAAGAGACTGTTCCCATCCGGCAACGTCCACGCCGTCACAGGCAAAACGGACCGTCCTCCCGCTCAACTCCCCACGCCACGGCCCCGCCCTGTTCCTTAGCCCTTTAAGAGGTGTGAGTAACTGAGCATACTAACGCTGATGTGATGTCACAATCGCTACTGGTACTTTTTTCAGTGTTCTAGAACTCCATTGACAGCAATGTGGAGTTCTAGAACACTGAAAAGAGTACTCTTCAAAGGATCAATGGGCTGAACAGCTAAGCTATCAAACGCATCTGCCTCGATGCGGGTGCAAGTGAGGGCCCAGTTTGTGTTTACCTCTTTTTTTGCAGAACGTTGCCAACAACAACATGGTCCCCTCCACCCCCCCCCCCCCCCCCCAGATGCTATCACACAACAGGATGCAGCATTGCGACTTCCTATTGCAGCTGCTGGAAAGTTCTGTACTTTTTAATCATTTCTGTGGCTCAGCACCATAGGGACCAGAGGGGGACAGGGACGATCTGTGAGTGGGTGTTACTACACAAGCTCGTGCACGGCAGAATATTAATCCAGATTTATTCATATTCTTTTTTCATGCGTGCGTGTGCGTGAGTGTCTGTGTGTGTGTATGTGTGTGCGTGTGTGTGTGTGTGTATGTGTGTGTGTGTGTGTGTGTGTGTGTATGTGCGTAAGTGTCTGTATGTGTATGTATGTGTGTGTGTGTGTGTGTGTGTGTGTGTGTGTGTGTGTGTGTATGTGTGTGTGTATGTGTGTGTGTGTGTGTGTGTGTGTGTGTGTGCACACATGCGATTCAGCAGACTCACACTGAGGGTGCTCTCCACTCCTGAAAACAGTGGGAATCCTTCAGTGGGTCTGGCAACAAAAGCACCTTTTAATCACAGAGGAGGTAGAGTGCACAGAGCCACACCCAGGCCTGCAGAGCCGTATGAAACGCACCGCCTGTTCTCCCACACTCCACCTGGCCTGCACTCACAACAGCAGCAGCAGCTCACCTACCTGCTCCAACCAGGGTTCTTACGCACACACACGTCTGCATGAGCTAACAAGCACATGGTAAAATGGCAAATGGACTGCATTTACATAGCGCTTTTATCCAAAGCGCTTCACAACTGATGCCTCTCATTCACCCATTCACACACACACTTGCACACCAACGGCGAAAGGCTGCCACGCAAGGCGCCAATCAGCTCGCTGGGAGCAGTTAGGGGTTAGGTGTCTTGCTCAGGGAACACTTCGACACGCCCAGGGCGGGGGATCGAACCGGCAACCCTCCGACTGCCAGACAACCGCTCTCACCTCCTGAGCTATGTCCCCTTAGTAACCAAGTAACCCGGGCTTTCATAAACATTTAATCGGGATACATTTTTAATGCTCATCCCATCTGTCCGAAGGGCGGCCATTTTCCACGAGAGCGGACAGGCGGCGCTGAGTCAGCACTCTCCCGTCAAGCAGAGTCGCCGCGTCCCTGCACCCCAGCCCTGGGGGCAAAGGCCCAAACGCTCAACACCACCAGGACTGCGCTACCTCACCGCTACCGCACACGAGCTCTTCAGGCGGCCGGCCGTACTGCGGGCTAACGAACGGCACCAAACGTTCGGGTCGCGGGCCCTGACGCCCGGGCCTTAAACTTCGCGATTGAACCGCCGCGGCGGTCTTAACTCGGGAAAGGGCGCCGCCGATCTGCCGCCGATCCGTAGCCGCCGGAGCCGCTCCTGGTTTTGCGTGTCGCCGGGGCGGAGGGGGCCGGCTGGTGGCCAATGGCATCCTCCCACCCGCACTGACCCGGCATGCGCCATTACATTACATTACATTATGTTACATTACATTATGTTACATTACATTATGTTACATTACGTTATGTTACATTACATTATGTTACATTACGTTACGTTACGTTACGTTACAGGCATTTAGCAGACGCTCTTATCCAGAGCGACTTACAACAAAGTGCGTCAGTTCAAGGTGCAGAGGTGCAAAAGAAACACACTGGAGTGAAGTGAAGATCGTAGTGCCAGAAGTGACCACACAGATCAGGACTCCAACCCTGTAGGGTGACCTGTTCAAGGCAACGGAACACACCAGGGCTGCCACCCGGTCCACGCTCACGCTCGACGGAGAGCTCAGAGAGACACCCGGATGGAGATGAAAAGACGAAGGGGAGGAGGGGGGGGATGATTCACGCACGCAGAACACAGAGGGAATGGCAGTGGAAAGAAAGAAAGAGAGAAAGAAAGAGAAATGCGATAGGAGTGTTGGGTAAGGTGCGGGCTCTCGTCGGACCGGCCCGGTGCTCTGTGGGGACTCCTCTGAGTCCCACTCTGACGGGGACACACACACACACACACACACACACGCGCGCGCACGCACGCACACACACACGCGCACGCGCACACGCACACGCACACGCACACGCACACGCACACGCACACGCACACGCACACGCACACGCACACGCACACGCACACGCACACGCACACACACACGCACACGCACACACACACACACACACCGTGACCCCCGCTGGAGTTAACTCCGTGACCCGCCCCCCCGCCCCCCACCCCGGCCCCATCCACTCGAACCTGCACAGATCTGTTTCTCTGATCGGGGCAACAGCGCTGGTAGAAATTCGGCATTTCGAGCCTGATGTATCTGTCCCGCCCGGCGATCGCATTCCCTCCGTCGGGGGGGGTGGGGGGGGGGGGTGAGCGAGCAGCGTTCTGGCGGTCGGGTTCTGGCCCACTCACCATGCAAAGACATGCAAAGCAGAGGACGCAGCCCAGAGCAGCAGAGCATGACTTCAGCCCCGCCACACGCAGACTCAGTTCAGCTTCCGCGTTTCAAAACACCAGCGACAACTGCAATTCATGCGCATGGACTCATCTTCTACATATATATATATATATATATACAGGGCAGGAATCTAACTTTTTCGTCCACTGGCCACAGTGGCTGGTGCATTCCAAAATTAACTTTTTGTTTTACCAGACAACAGGACCTTCAAATGATGGGTGGTTACCTGCCAAAGTAGAGTAAACTGGTAGAGTAAACAAACTCACCAGCCACCGATAAAAAGTTACCAGCATTTTGCCGGTGTTGCTGTCATACCCTGCATACACGTGCATATCTGCAGCACGTTAACTTCATTAACAAACAAGATTCATTCATGAAAAATGTTTTTTTGAATTTTTTTTATTTATTTTATTTTATTTTTTAAATCACAGCTTATGGTCTGCCGTCTCCATCCCCATGGCAACCAAACAAGCTGGCGATAGGCGCACAGCTGCGTGCTGTGAGGCCATGAAGGCTTTGGGAAGTGGTACGGTATGTGCACCAGGCACCGCAGCTGTTGTCGGTCATAGTCAAGCTCAGCCTTTCTTTTTTTTTTGTGGGTAGGGATATGGGGGGGTGCGCGTGTGTGTGTGTGGGGGGGGGGGGGGGGGGGAAAGAAAAAAAAAAAAAAACTTTCTTGAGAAAAATGGAAAACACATGTGTGACCTCGTCCCCTACCCATCCTCCTCCTCCTCACAACCCTGAGTCACCAAGTTGCCCGGAAACATGTAGCCTATTACAAGCCATAGAGGCTGCTCTTCAGCTTACTGATTTACATTTCCTATACAGGACGTAGCCTAAATCTAAAGCTCTGTTTTAAACAATCCCCAAAGCCACTTCTGTGTATGGGCACAATTCGTCAGCAGCGGATGGTTGCAGTTAACATATTACATAACCAACTCCCTGCCCCGCCCCCACCCCCCCCAACCCCCACCATGTTTTCCTGCTTAGAGTAGAGCGCGAAAACCATCTGCACACACCAAAGTCAACAAGCCAACATTAATGGGAATAGAGGAGTACCAGCTACACACCCGAAGCAGCGTCATACACAGACACTGACGCTTAGATGACTTAACACTATAAGGTTACACCGATATGACTTATAAACACAGAGAGACAGACAAACAAAAACTTAATCATCAGGTTACAGAACTGAAATGATTACGAATGGTCCAATAATGATAATCTTCAAGCAGCTTCGGGGGAGTGCTATTGTGGCCGATGACCTCATCGGTAGGACAGAAGTGCCAGGCTGAACTTAGCCAGAGGGGAGAAAAAACAACAATTAAGCCACACGAGCAGAAGTCCATATACAGGCCCTGCTACAGTGTGTGTGTGTGTGTGCTGCAGTGTGTGTGTGTGCTGCAGTCTGTGTGTGCTGTATTCTGTCTGTGGTGCAGTCTGTGTGTGCTGCAGTTTGTTTGTGCTGCAGTCTGTGTGTGCTGCATTCTGTCTGTGGAATGTGTGTCCTGTATTCTGTCTGTGCTGTAGTGTGTGTGTCCTGCAGTCTGTTTGTGCTGCAGTGTGTGTGTACTGCAGTTTGTGTGTGCTGTATTCTGTCTGTGGTGCAGTCTGTGTGTGCTGCAGTCTGTGTGTGCTGTATTCGGTCTGTGCTGCAGTTAGTGTGTGCTGTATTCTGTCTGTGCTGCAGTCTGTCTGTGGCATGTGTGTGCTGTATTCTGTCTGTGCTGCAGTCTGTGTGTGTGCTGCAGCCTATGTGTGTTCTGCAGTCTGTGTGTGCTGTATTCTGTCTGTGCTGCAGTCTGTGTGTGCTGTATTCTGTCTGTGCTGCAGTCTGTGTGTGCAGCAGTCTGTGTGTGCAGAGGTCTGTCTGTGCAGCAGATGTGAGTGTGTGCTGCAGCCCAGAAGCCCAGGCCCGTGTCCATATCTGTAGCGCTACATGTGTCACACAGCTTTAGCACTGCTGAGAGACACTGGCAGTACTTACCCAGAGCTCCACAAGAACCCACAGCAGACCAGGGCTCTACAGCGCCCCCCATTTTAGGAGCATCTGCTCCTGAAAACCGACGTGCGCTAGCAGGAAAAGTAATTTAGGAGCACATCTAATTGGGATGCATTAGTGCTCTCCTAAATCTTTCAGCTTGGGAGCACATGCTGCTCCCTGAAGAAAAACTGTTAGTGGAGAGCCTTGCAGAGATTCTCAAATCTGGCCCTCGAGGTCAGTAGTGCTGCTGGTTTTCATTTTTTACCTGAGAGTTCTGATTAACTGATTAAGGCCACTGATTGGCCAGAGATTTAACTCCCCTGGGGTCCCCAGGTTTACATCAGTCCCTGATTGGAGGGGAAGAATGAGAACCAGCGGCCCAAGAGGGCCTGGGGAGCCAGCTTTGAGGACGCCCTGACCCAGAACAGGCCCTAAACCCGCGCGGAACCCTGAACAGACTGTACGCACCAAGCAAAGGCACCCGCCATTATGCAACCATGAGCACAAGCAAACCTGAGTTACGGCCAAAGACTCCCCCCAACTGATCCTGTCCAGGCTGGCTGGCTAGGCTCCGCTCCACGCCTGAGTTTCGATTTAAGAGAGAGGACCCCCCCCCCTCTGCCGAACCCCCACCACCCCCCCCCGGTCAATCCCCTGCCCCCCCCACTCTGTACGCCAGAGTCCCCCGGGAGGATGGGATTCTCTTCACCATCTGCCGGGCCGTGTGAGGGGACGGGTCGCTGTTTAAAAGCAGCCAGCCAGACGACGGGAAGAAAGAAAGGAGGAGGAGGAAGAATAAAGAGAACAGAAAGACAGGGAGGAAAAAAAAAAAGCAGAAGCAGAAGAGAGCTGAGCATCAAGCCACATCCGGAGAGACGAGCACGAGAGGAAGCTGGGCAGCACTGCGCAACACACACACACATGCGCACGCACGCACGCACCCATGCAGACACACACACGCAAGCACACACACACACATGCGCAACACACACACACATGTGCACGCACGCACGCACGCACGTACACATGCAGACACACACACACAAGCACACACACACGCATGCATGCACACGCATGCACGCACACACGCACACAAGCACACACACGCGCACACACACACACGCACACTCATATACGCACACTCCCACACGCTCTCACTCACACATGCACGCAAACACAAGCACACACACATGCAGGCACATGTATGCTCATGCACACACACACGTGCATACACACATGCATACACACACATGCAAACCATGTGCAGTTCGCTACTGTGACAAGGACAAAAATATCAACAAACCTGCAAAACAATGCAAAAATTTACTGAAACTAAAAAACTATGCCTATATGAACACCGCGCCTGTGCGAGCGTGCGTGAGTGCGTGCGTGTGCTTGTGTGTACGCGTGAGAGTGTGTCCACAGTTTAACTTTCAACACTTAAATCAATTCATATTACACAAGATATAGGCTACACAGATCAGTCCGTCAATTCGATTATTAAAGGAATTAGCCTATACTACATTTGTATAAGCAGAGCACATACAAGCTTTTCTTTTAACCTTTAAGTCTACCTGACAGTCAAGCCAAAGAAGCACCACCTCTCAATCACAGAACAAACAGAGCAATATTCAAAAATGTCCATTTTAGATATTAAGGGAACCCCCCCCCCCCCCCCCAAAAAAATAAATAAATAAATAAATAAATAAATAAATAAATAAACTGTGGGACAGGCAGGGTGTCACACAGCTCATATGATTTCTGGCTTTTGCTTTTAAATTCACAGCTTTGCCAACTGCAAGATAATGGTCACCCGAGATGACGTTGGTTGGTTTCAAAAGCCGCAGCCAATGCTGCGAAAGCGTCGCTTCCTCTCGGCGCGGGGGCGCAGCGGAGCAGGGCTCGGCACCATCCTACTGCCGAGCCTAACGCTACCAGGAAGTGGAGCCGGTGCACAAATCAGAGCCGGCCAGTCAGTGTCCTCCCTCACAGGAAGACTGCAGAACGTACTCAAGCCTACCTGGACTTCAATACACGCTGAACGCAGATCACGGTCGAGAACAGCGGGCTTAGATTTCACGATCTACTGAACACGCCCGAGGACGAGGACTCTGCATGCGCACAAAACCTTCAAAGAGATCGAAGCCGTCCGCAAACAAGGCTCGCAGAACAATTCCGCCCCCCCCCGTCCTACCCCACCCCACCCCACCCACCCCCCTCGCCCGCCCGCGTTCCACGGACACCACATCAGAGGAATTCCCTCACAATCAGAAGCACTCCATAGCTGTTTCCCCTCTCAGCTTCACCAAGGACAACAGCATCTCTGTGTTCACGGCGCTTGGCAGAGAACCAGGCCGTGTTATTTTAACAACAATCGCTCTCGCGTTTAACAAAACGGTCTCTCGGCAACAAAAGCCGTTAGCAGAGAGGAATGCTCGGCACAGAAACTTAATGTTCATTTCTGTTTGTTCGTTTGTCATTATGTAATGCTTTCCCCTCTGTCTCCTACCCAGCGCAAAATGGCCTCGGGCTGGGAGACATACCGCAATGATAATTATCGAATGCAATTACCGGTCTTGGCCACCATGCAGAGAATGACCTTTCTTTTCCTCTTTTTCCTTTTTAATTACACCTTAAGCCGTAGCAAGCAGCCGAAATGAAGAGGCCTCGTGAAACGCCTGCAGAATGGCCCCATCACGCGTGACCTCCGCTATCATTCCGCAGACAAGCGATGTGCTGCGACCCCCCCCCCCCCCACCACGAAGCACACGGTGCCGCCCGTCACACTGCAGCCCTCAGGCCAGGCTCCCACGGGCATGAGCCGGAGGAGGACCCCTCATGTGCAGCTCAACATGCCAAACAGTCCGTGCTGACACCCAGGCCCACGGAAAACCCTCCCACCCCCAGGGCAAAACCAGACCCAGCTGGGTCCATCCACCCCCCCCCCCCGCAGAGCTGGGGACCACAGTCACCACTGGCTTAACTGCAACCAACAGCCACCTGCAGCTCCACACTGCCATTTTCTGTCCCTGTTCAGAAGCCTAGCCGTCCCACCTAGCGAGCGGTTACGCAATACGCGCTGCTGTTGATATTTCGATGTACGCATCATAAATCTTAAAAATGAGCTCAAATCAACCCCAGGGTTTTCAGACCACCATCTATTAGCTAAGGGTAGCCGGATTGAGTAACCGCTTTTCAAAAACTGGTATGGGCCCTGTTTAACAGGTAGGGGCACAGAGACAGAAAGAGAGAGAGCCAGAGGGAGCAAGGCAGAGGAGATAATGTGTACCATGCACAGAAGTGAATTAGGCCTACAGTTAACCTATTCATGACAGCCATGCAATGCATTGTGCCCAAACTAGCCAGAAGGCTACTAATAAATGCTGAAGCATAATACAAAAAAAAAAAAAAAAAAAGTGAGAAATAAAAATAAAATTTCAAAAAAAGCCAGTGGGCAATAGAAAATATACAGAGCTCACAAGGTACAGAGAACTAGAGAATCCACATGAGAGAGAGAGAGAGAGAGAGGG
This sequence comes from Anguilla anguilla, assembly GCF_013347855.1. Taxonomy (NCBI): domain Eukaryota; kingdom Metazoa; phylum Chordata; class Actinopteri; order Anguilliformes; family Anguillidae; genus Anguilla; species Anguilla anguilla. The sequence goes on from NC_049203.1 coordinate 5,045,330, forward strand.
AGAGAGAGGGAGAGGGAGAGGGAGAGAGGGGGAGAGGGAGAGAGAGAGAGAGAGGGAGAGGGAGAGAGAGAGAGAGAGACTCTTTGGGCTCTGCTGATCCTGACCGAAAACACCAGCAAGCCCCCCTTCATCTCCCCGAGAACAAGAAGGGTTTTGTCTCCACAGGCCTTGGGGGTCACATGAGTGAGTGGACACAACAAAAATTATTTATTAACTTCGCACTCACTCACTCACCCACCTCTCTCTCTCTCTCTCGTTCTCTCTCAACCACTGCATCTGCAACTACAGCAGCCAATCCCCATGCAAAGCAGCCCCATTTCCCCTCGGACGTCTGACAGGATGTTTTCCTGGGTTCCCCCAAATTTAGTTTAAACTAAAATTAATACTCTCTGGATGAATTTTTTTTATTTTTATTTTTTACTGTTGCATTTGGGATGCGGAGTGGCGTCGTGGCTGAAACACAGCTGCGCTTTGTTCGGTTTGGACCGAGCTGCGGCAGTAGCGTGTGCTTCCCGCAGGGAGACTTGAACCCGTGACCTTCCTGTTGGGAAGCTGATCCACGTTACAGCCCGTGGAAGGACTGATATTGCACACCAGATTACTGCCACATCCCATGCTTAGAGGGCCGCTTTTCATTCCATATAAAGCAAAAAGAAAAATTTAGAAAAGAAAGAAAAACTGCACAGCCACGTCGTTTCGTACTTATTCTTAAGATGGGCGCAAGGCACGCGCTACATTATTACTTAATGCATATGAAAAACGAAGGTTTCCGCGTTATTTTTGACCAAAGTTCTGCCTTTTCCGTTGAGACACATAAGGCTTCTCTGCCTGAAAGCTATTTTAGTGTGTAATATTTTACATGCACTTCAAATCGCCCCTCCTCACCTTGACGTAAATGATGTTCAGACATCGCTGACATATAGACTTGCAACACAACATGGATTGTTTTGATCTACCAATGTTTATCACGTTGCTAATGGAAACCCACTGAAAAAGCGTCAACTGAAACCACATCTTGAGCGGAAAGATTGCCACAATCGTGGCGACTTGTGCAGATCAGAAAATGATTTTACTGTGATCTTACTGGCTGCATTAAAAACACACACACAACTTTCGTTTGATTGCAAAATTAAAGAAACTGCATTTTTAGACCATAACTTAAAATGGTAAGCGTGAGTTCCTTAAGACATCTTACATGACGCACGTGCGAAGTTTTGAAAGTGAAAAAAAAAATGGCGAGATTTATGAAGAGAGTTTGGTGCTGAGAGTGATGCTACTCTACATTGAAGTATGATATGCATGCCAGATAGTCGATATATTTTGGCTAGTCTTGCCAATATATTCGTATCACAACGTTACGATTCAAAATAGACTAAACAGTCTAAGGTTTAATGAGTAGCCTGCTGCATTGTTTCACACTGCCTTTTAAAGCAACCATTTTCTGAATGAAACAGGGCCCCGTAGCCCGAGTGTTCACAAGCCTCAGCAGATGGTCACAATTATTACTGCAAAACACTACTAGCTTAGCTGCTGGTGGAGAGGGGGCGTTTTTTTTAAAGTCGTAAGCTGTAGCTAACACGCTAGCCACCTATTAATCCCTTCCAACCAGGAAAGAACGACTTTGTTCCTATATTACAAATGTAGCAAAGTAACTAGACTACGAACAATGTTACACTTTAACAAATATTTCATCTTAAGTTTACCCAGTCAGAATGTCAATTTCCCCACATTAACGAGCTACCTTGCAAACAAAGAGAACACAGGGCATTGTCCGAAAAAACAAAGACATTTTCAGCCAAAGAGATCCCAACGACACCCTGAATTGGAGCTGCGTAATTTATCTAGCTAGCTAACCGGCTACGAAAAACTAGTATAGCCGATCTCCACGCAACGGCGAACAGGAAGCGAATATGAAACACTGAACTTGGGCTGAAGTGGGTTAAGATAAAGTTGCACACGATTGTTGCCGATAAAACCCAAAAAACCAGCCTAAATGCGAGCTAAATGTGTACTCAGCCTAACAAATGATCAGAAATTGCAGTTAGCTAGCAACCTGATCCAACCATGGCAAATCATTACCCAACACAGGTGAATTACACAGAACCATAACCTTATGTGAAATTTGAACAAGTTATCGTAGCTAGTTACCAAGTAAATTCAGTTCCGTTTTATTAGCAGGGCTAACCAACATTTGCTAACATTAGCTGTACGGTGCAAATTTGGAAATTTGGCTAACTCTGAATCAGCGTGCTGGCTGCCAAACTTAACCAGCATCGCGTTTATGAAGACAAAACAAACTCACCTGCGTGTGTGATATCGGACAGGTCATAGTTCTTGGCGGTCCGAGGAAACTCCTTCAGTTTACGGCTTGACAAGTTAAGAGCCCCGCTAGAAGCTGCTTCTTCCAACGCCTTCTCCACGCTCCGGCTAGCCGCTATAGTCGCCGGCAGCTGGGAACCATCCCCAGCAGCCATATATAAATATGCCTCTTTGTATACTTTATTGTTATGCCAATTTTAAGTTTTCTCTTCTCTATATTCTTCCCCTTTAGCGTCCAAAAAACGGACACGCGGTGTTCAACTTCAAGAGTAACAAAGTGAGGCTAAGAACTGGCACCCAAAGTTTTCTTTTTGAGAGAATTTCTACAGACCTGGAGTAAACGGGTAGTGGCTAACTGTCAATCTTCAAAAAGAGGAGAACGGAGAGCAAGCGAGAGGGAGTGGCTAGGATGCAGGAAGCTTTGATTGACATTAGGAGAACTCCTCTAAATGTGTTGTCAATAGGGAGGAGCCAGAAAGCCAACTCTCTGAATTAGGGCGTGGTTTTGGACTGGTTCCAAGACAAGCCCCGAGCCGCTGAAGTTCATCCTCAAGTGCTGACACAGGATCAGTTTCATCTTTTTGTCACGTAACGGTTTCAAATTGGGATTAGGGTTGAGTAAAATGATCCTAGATTGGCTGTACGAACAAGAAAAGTACCTGAACGGTCGTAAAACAAAAACCTTGAAGCGATTGGTTTAAAGTTAGACCAGTCAAAATGGAAGGTTGGCACCAGAGACTGTAAAAAAAACAGGTTGGTACATAGAGAAATGAGGAAGAAGGTGTGCCAGGCGGTAACATATTTCAAAATAAAGCTAAACGACATAGTGAAATAGTCTAGCGGCTGTTATACGATAAAATAACCAATTGCTGTTGGCAAAAGAATAGTGTCACCTTTATTTAAACGAAGTTCGGCGACTAACGTGGTTTCTTGATCATCGCTTCTTATATAATGGCTCTAGAGTAATTATCAAATAAATAAATAAACAAACAAATAACTGAAGTGAAAATTTCATACTTTTGTAAATATTGAAATAAATAGTGAAATATTTCACAATTTTATGAGGAGTTGCCTTGCTCTAGCATCTTGTAATTATGCACTTATTTCTGTGCACCTGCTAATTTGGAATGGGTGTCACTAATATCTATTGGCTGTAGACCGTATCAGTGGTCTGTGTAGTGATTTGTGTGTGTGTGTGTGTGTGTGTGTGTTTGGGTGTGTGTGTGTGCGTTCTTGTGTGTGTGCCTCTGTATTTCAGGTACCTCATATAAGTGTAAATTTAATGGTCCATTGTCTCCCAGCCTTCCATGGGTTTGTTCCTCTTTCTCTTTTTTCTTTTTCCTCCATTCTTCTCTCACCAGATGACTACCCCCACCTCAGCCCCCCCAGTCCCTGCTCATTGGCCCATTAATGTTGCCCCCTACCCCCTTGTCCCCATCTGTCCATCTGTCAATCACACAGCTGGGTTCACAGCTCTGGTGACAAAACAGCCTGACGTTCGTCACATTCACTGTGTTCATATGTATCCCCACATTCGCCCACTCCTTTAACATAGCCTGCATGAAAACACCATCTGCGCACCCATGACATCACAGTATATGCATCTCAAAAAAAAAAACAAACAAAAAAAAACATATTGAAGGTATGAAGGTTTGTTTTTCCCTGTTTAAGTATTTATATAAAGGCTAGTTCTCCAGCTCTCTTTTATAACACAAATTTTTAAAAATATCTCTAGATGTCTGTCTGTAAAACCACTGCTGTTACAGCTGAAGGAATTCTGGCTGATAGCAAAATTAGAACTGTGCTGTAAGTAAGGGTATTAATGTCCAAGCCAATCTGCAAATATGTCCTGTTTTATTTCAATCGCACCGGCTCCCCACACAGAAAAAAAAAAAAAAAAAAAAAAAAACCGTTTGAAAAAGTCTATAATGCTACAAATGCTTGTCACTGGGGTGGTATCCTATACGTACTTAAAATTGCACCCCTAACCAGCAATACATAATTTGTTTGCACATTTTTTTTGGTTGGAAAATGTACTTAATAGTACCCAAATAGAACATTATTTTATTAGCTGGTCCCTAAAGAACCTAAATGCACCTCCAACTGTACCTTTGTTTCTCAGAGTGCATTCCAAATTGTTACCTGCAGAGGTTGTCTCATTCATATCTGCCGCAAATCACACACTCTTCGTACCTCTAGTTTATGATGCGGCAGTGTATTATAATGGGCAAGGAACTGGTCTTGCAACCTTAAAGGTCACAGGTTCGATTCCCAAGGAGGACACTGCCGTTGTACCCTTGAGCACCTTATATTATCGCTTATTGGCATTTTTACTGTGTACCAGATCAGCACTACAACTCACCCCAATATTTTTAACGTGTATATCTGTGTTTATGTTGTACTAGAGATGACGACTAACATGAAAACATGGTGGAGTGCATCACCTGGTCATAAATGTCCTGAAACAGTAATTCAAACCAACTTGGAATTTTTAACTGTACAACTGAACTCAAAAATGTGTGGCACTTGCACTCAAAATTGCTAAATCATAAATCCGTCTTTGTGAGGTTAAAAAAAAGAAAAGAAATGTATGTATTTATTTATATCGATGTGAAGCCAGAAGCAAGCAAGCAAGCAAGCAAGAGTTTTGGAACACTGATCATGGCATGAATGGCAAAATGTTTGCCAGGAATTCTCTGGAGTAAATGAACTGCAAATGAATTAGACCATACAGAAAAGAGGAAGAGGGCTCAAGAGAACAAGGTCATGAAAAATAAAATGGTGTGATCTGTGACCTCCAGCACAGTGGATCCTGAAGAGAAAAGGAAATGAGAGAGGGATAGTGACATAGATGGGGGGAGAGAGAGGGATGACTGAGATAGAAAGTTAGGGACAAAGAGAAAGAGAAAGAGAAAGAGAGAGAGAGAGAGAGAGAGAGAGAGAGAGAGCGCGAGAGAGAGAGAGAGAAAGAGAGAGAGAATGAGTGACTGCTGAAAGATGAGAATTACTGAGAATGTCTGCAATGCGATCCAACATGGCTAACCCCCCACCAGCTGTGTGTGTGTGAGAGAGAGAGAGAGAGAGAGAGGAAAGGGGAATGAGAAATGGTGTGAGAGACAAAGGATAGGAGTTATTAATGTCACTCTGATTGACTGGACCCTGCTGTACATTAACTTTGCATTGAACCTGGGCAAGACAGTTGGTTTCTTTTTTTAAAACATGTTATTTCTCGCTTGCTTCGTAATCCTTTAGCTGGGGATTTTACTCGTGAACTAGTTACTGTACTAACGCAACATAACCACGTTTACCAGAACTCCAGAAGAGCCAAAAAGTTGGAGGGAAGAGAAACAATTTCACTTGGAAAATTGATACAATAGGACAGGGGCGCCACTTAGTGTACATTTTGAGTAATGCACCGTTCCTTATTGTTATTTTCAGCAGTGGAAATTTTTTGTTGGAAAAAGACGACTGAAATCGCCAAACAAATGGCCAGATGTACAGGGCGATTTCAAGACAATCTGATCAGCACAGAGAGGGTAACACGCTTATCCTTTCAAAAATAACACAGCAAGTCAATACCTCTGCTTAACATCTTTTCTGAGGTATAGCACCTTCTAAAGCATTATCCTGAATAACTTTTACATGCATTTGTACTAGCGATGCATTTATGCAGCTGAACATTTAACTGAAGCAATTCTGGTTAAGTACTTTGCTCAAAGGTACAATGGCAATGCCCCACCTGGGACTCAAACCCACAATCCCCAGTGTACACAGCCCGCCCCCCCCCCTCCCTGTATGTACCATGGCATTGGATCTTACTTGATGTGTGGTGAGCATTCTGGCACAAAATGGCTGCCGTGCATCACCCAGGAGGGTGCTACACATTGGTGGTGGTCGAGGTGAGTTTCCCTGCATCACTGTAAAGCACTTTGAGCACCTGGAGAACCGCTATACAAATGCAACGACTCATTCATACTTGGTTCAGAGAGAAAGAGTGAGGCGTTGTCCGCAGATTGCACCTTTATCAGGGAGGGCTTCCATTCTAGTGCTGAGCTGACCGAACTCCATCGCAGCTTCAGCTGTCTGACATGAGAAAGGCACAGGGTGGTATTCTGTCTACCACACTGTCTATATTTCAATATTAGATGAATAGACAGACAGACAGGCAGATAGACAGACACACACACACACACAGGCATACATACAGACACACACACACACGCATACACACAGACACACACACAGACACATACACGTCCATGCACACACACACAGACACATACACATCCATGCACACACACATATGCGCGCACACACGAACACAGGCACGCAAAACTCTCAACGTTTGACGTAGCCCTGTACCCAAAACCTGTAACACCACTTCTTAATTAAGATATAGTTTCAAAAACAGTGAAATGATACTGTATCTCTCTTTTCGTACAGTAGGTGGTGTCCCTGTCCTTTCGTATTCAATCAACCGGCACTATTTACACCATCAGTGAACCAGAGTTCCTGATACCAGCGTCTTCACATCCCGATATAAATGACGAGAAATAACCCTACTGGTGGCGTCTCAACAAAGCGTGGCGTAGAGGAGTTCTAGAAGGGCTGCCATGGAAACGTGGCATGGAGCGCGTCACTGAGTGCAAATCAGCGCCTAGATTTAATAGACAAATTCGCGGGCTTTGCAGGTGGCGTAGACCGGCACTTGCAAAATGGACCAATCAGGGCACGAGGAGGTAAAACCATATGCAAATGAGTATACTGTGTGGCCAAAGCAGGCCGGCTGTACGTTCCATACGTGACCCAGCGCTGCAGTGAGTTAATCATTCATTTCCCGATTGGCGGCTCTTAAGAAGGGAATTGTGCTTTGTCATTGCGATTGTGAGAAATTAACAAAAGTGATAAGAAGTATCTGAGCGCTACGTTACATTACAGGCATTTAGCAGACGCTCTTATCCAGAGTGACTTACACAGCATTTTTACATTGCATCCATTTATACAGCTGGATGTATACTGAAGCAGTGCAGGTCAAGTACCTTGCTCAAGGGTACAACGGCAGTGTCTTACCTGGGAATTGAACCCGTGACCTTTTTATTACAAGGCCAGTTCCTTACTACTGATTAAAGAAAGGAATTCACACACTGCATTGCTGTGTTGATTTTGCCGCACCTCTGTATTGGCTGTGAACAGTCTTCGGCAGAGTACATTAATTGCGCAATCATACAGTTGGTATGAATATCGGTATACCTGAGGTACCGTATTATAATTGGTCTGGTTGTGAGCAATGATTCAGTGAAATTAATTAGGACGATAAGGACAAGAATGTTATTTGCATCAGATTAAACCGACACCACACAATTTAAACCGACACCACACAATTTTTTATTGTACAGTAACATAACATACAGTAAACAGTATAAACACATTTACACAAGTGCATTTTCATAGTCTGCAGTTAAATTTCCGAAAGTCACTCAGCCTGGAACAGCCAGGGTTCGAAGAGAAGACTGAGACAGGTGAACAAGTTCAAGAGGAGCGATGAAAGGTCAAGCCATGTAAAAACACCTTTTAATGCACTGTGCCCTTTATATTTGGACCCCACGGTCACTGGCATGAAAGTGCAGCATCATTGGCATGGTAAAATGGATAGCAACAATCGCCGGGGGGCAACACACGAGGATGATAAAAAAAACTTTATCACTGGAGACAGAAAAAGTGGAGCCTTCTGTCAGTTCCCTCCAAAAGTCGGCAAACCTCCTGCGATCGCGGCGATCTGGGAACGTTCGTGCTGCATCTGGCCGGACGAGTTGCCTTCTGGTTTCCCCAGATGGGAGTTTGGCTTTGGCTTTGGCTTTGGCATTTCCCCCGCTCCGCCAAACAAAATGTCCTCCAGCGCCCAGAAAACATCCCATTCCAGCCGCAACGTGGCGGCCAATCGGTGCGCAGGAGTTCTTACGGGAATCCTTTCCCTCTACTGAGTCAGTCGGGCGTGCAGAAGCCTACAGAGGACACTGGCTGCAAGCTGTTACAGATGAAAAGGAAAAAACACAGGAAGGGATTTGTTTCCTTGCGTGCCCAGAAGGCACCGGGGTCTCCGGGGGTTGGGGGGGGGGGTGGTGGCAGGGGTGCAGGAGCGGTCTTTACGGGGCCCGACGTTCACACGTTCGCGCGGCGCACAGAAGGGACGCGGGCGCGTTTCTCCCTGAGCGCGTTTTCTTAAACGAGACGATGAAGAATCCGCTCTTCTCCCTCGCCAGTCCGCCAGCGGCAGGGGGGGGACAGAGGGCGGGGGTCACAGGGTCACGGCGGGGGTCACGGCGAGGTCACGGCGAGGTCGGGCTCCTCCACCTGGACGTTCACGCAAAGCTCCGGCTCCTCGGGCACGTACAGCATCTGCTTCTCCGGGTTCTGTGAAAGAACAAAGGATCGGCTTTCACGGGTCTCTCCTTCAGAGACGAAGAGACCCTGGACCTCGACTAGCTGAAACGGACCTCAGCCACCTTAAACGGGGACCACTAGCCAGCTTAAACGGACCTTAGCTAGCTGAAACGGACCTCAGCTAGCTTAAATGGCCCACTAGCTAGCTTAAACTGACCTTAGCTAGCTGAAACGCACCTCCGCTACCTTAAATGAACCACTAGCTAGCTTAAACGGACCTTAGCTAGCTGAAACGCACCTCAACTACCTTAAATGAACCACTAGCTAGCTTAAACGGACCTTAGCTAGCTGAAACGCACCTCAGCTACCTTAAATGAACCACTAGCTAGCTTAAACGGACCATAGCTAGCTGAAATGGACCTCAGGTAGCTTAAACAGACCTCAGCTAGCTTAAACAGACCTCAGCTAGCTTGAAGTCCAACACTGCAGGACTGTGGCGAGTTTTCTTTTTGGGGGGGTGGGGGGGGTATATATAAGAACTGACACATTACATGGCTTATTGTGGAAAACCTACAGCTTCTTACAACTGATCCAGCTGTATAACATTCTAATCTAATCATAGTTGCCAGTACTTACCTAGCTATCAACCAACGTTCAGATACAATAATCTAACAAGTAGCAGGACTTATTGATTTTAATACGTCCTCTTAATTTCCTTCATGCTTCACAAGCTACTGGTACCTTCAAGACGCTACAGTGCCGTATAGACCAAATTCAACATACTGCGTCGCTAAATCTATTCAACATGGCAGCTCGTTATGGGAATGAAAAGGTGATTTGTGTTTTGGTGGCTGGAAACAGACCACAAAGTACAGGCAAAGTACCTTGCTGTGGGGCATAGCGGCATTCTCTGTGAGATGTGAGCCTCCAGCCTCCTTGCTGTTGACCAGCTCTTTGAACAACGTCATTGGGTCGGGGATCTGGGGCAGGATCCAGACGTGGAGTCTTAAAGGAGAAGAGGAGGAACACCGTGAAGACAAAAGGGCCTCATTCACAAAAAAAAAGGTCCTTAAAAATAAATTCTTACTTTTTTCAAAATAGAAGTTCAGATGGAAAAAACAAAAAAAAACTACAGCAAACTGAAATGAAAATGAAAATAAAAATGAGTTACTAAAAACTAAACTGTGACTCGCAAGCCTGCCCTTAAAACTTGCATGAGTAACAAAACGTTCTGAGCAGATACATCCTGTGCGTACGCCTTTGCCCCTTTTTTTTCATCTCACTAAAAGGACAAATTCAGACAACGCGCGACGACGGACGGCGGAACGTTCGCGGAAACGTCGGTTAGCGTTCAAATCTGACCGCGCGTCCGTGGAAAGCCGTTCGCCACAGCGGCTCGGACAAGCTCTACCCTAGGGCCGCTGTGTCTAGCGCGCGGACGAGCAGCAACATCCAGCAGCGAACCGGATAAGGCCCCGCTGCCAAGAGGTACATCTGCGGCTGTTCTGGGAAAGCACGTGGTAGTGTGGGAGCTTTCTCCTGTTTACACTATCCGCTTGGGTGGGAAAGGTTCTGGCTACTGGTTGTCGGTCACACGAACGCGTCAGAACCGTGTCCTTTGCTCTGGCCGGAGACGAGACAGGAAGCCACAATCCTGAGTGGGGCCTTTTTTTTTTAACACGCTGCTTAATCGTGTTCGAGTGTGTGAAATCTCGTCCTTCACCCACGTCGCACTAAACAATGCATTCGCACATACGTGTTTATTTAGCATGCTAATTCATGCTAAAAAAAAGAGTGAGAGGAACCTTCTACTGCCACTTTGTGCTCGGGTAACTGAGAGTAACCCCCCCTCCCCCCCCACAACACTGCGTTCTGGGAAAACAAGGCAGTGGAGAAAATGAAATAATGGATAATAATAGATCACGATAGATTATAATGGATCATA
>NC_049203.1:5060974-5080974 GCF_013347855.1 Anguilla anguilla
AATTATTTATAAATGGAAAGCTGACACATACAGCTTTCCGTTTATAAATAATTATGAAATATGGTATAATTTGAAACAGCGGATGGCCAATTGTCCCAATACTTGTGCTGACTTGGAATATATATAGCCTATATATAGTATTATACATTCAGAATTTCACAAGTTCCAATGCATTTAAAAAAAAATATTGATTACATTGTTATCGTAATTGTCATTCTGTGGTCCATCACATTTTTAAATATTTTTTTTTTTTCATTTTACTTTCGGTTTGTCGCAGATCGATCCAATGATTGTATTAAACGTTCTGACCACTTCTTCAGACGCCATTTCACATAATGGCTCATCAAACAGGAGTCTTCTCGTAAACAGTACCGTTGAATTTACTTTAAAACCCACTTCGGAGCCCCACGTTGATTCAGTTGCTTTGGACAGTTTCAGCCTCATTTAAATGCGTCTGAAAAGTAAATGAACACAGCAAAGAAATACGTCGACCCTCACCTGCGTAGTTGCCGTTATTAAGTATTTAACGGCAGGTGCGCTGGCGCTCAAATTCTCCGGCGGGCTCCACCACAAGTTCACGCAGAAATCACTGCTGAAGTTCACGGTCAGGTGACTCGGCGGAGGGAGCGAGCCTGGAAAGAAAAACGACGCGCACCGAATTTAAAACGGTATTCATGAACTAAAGTTGCACAGACTTGCCTGGGATCAACGTCCACGCGATTCTTTAAAAATGTCTCACGTGCTCGCGCAGTAATTATTTTTAAACTGTCAAATGAACTCGAACGGAGTTTATATATGATTCCACGAGGGATCAAATGTAGCCTACTCTGTCAGAGTCGATTCTAACATTTTACCATTCAGGCTACAGGGGTAATCGCAACGATTAGTGAATTTATGTGCAACGGAGGAAGAATGACATTCGGGATTCGATTATGTATTCCTACATACTACTACAAATACACATGCATATATTTGTAGTTAATATTGGTAGAATATACTTGCATTTGTAAAGATAAGCTTATTCGTCAATTGGTCCCAATTACGAATAACTTCACGCCGTAGAGTCATATGACGTCTACACTCCGGCACGGGAATTCAGTAGCCAAGAGGTTGCGATCCAGGGAGACATACACAGGTTATATAGGCTACTAAAGCAATTCAGGTTAAGTAGGCCTACCTTGCTCAAAGGTACAACGACAGAGTCCTAACTGGGGATTGAATCTGCAACCTTAAGATAAGTTCTTTTCACACAAAGGTTGTTCCAGGTGGTAGACAGCCCGCTCGTGCAAATCAATGTGAAATGTAGGCTACCTCATTTTGGTGGTACCAGAGAAATGCGGTGCTCGACAGACAGGAACGACCGGTCATACATTTGAACTTCTGTATGCCTAAAACATTTGATGACACTGGCAACGATTAATCATTTAGCTTGTTCAATTTCATTTTGGGCGACCAAAAACTCACTCCGTGAATAAAAAGTTAAGATGCGTAGGCTATCGACTGGTCCGGTAGGCTAGGTACTTGAGAGAACAGAAAGAGTTCTAAGAACGCTAAATTCTGCCAGGGAGTTAAATTTCAGCACACCACAGTTCGATCGTAGCATAGGTAGCAAACAGCAGTTTTGTTCTCCAATCAGAAGTATTTTATTATTCCATTTGAAATAATTATGCTGCACAGTAATTATGAACATGTACAGTTAAATTTACCCCAGCAAAGGCACTTTTCTCACCTGAAAGATTAGATTGTAAACAAATACCACAGTGATACTAATATATATATATATATATATATATATATATATATATATATATATATGCTATGTGAGCATTAGCCTACTGTAAAAGCTTCGCAACACATCGACGTCACTTGCGGGAACTCTATTTGGCTACAGTTCACGGAATTGCCTTTTTTTCCATTCCCGTATTTCCTATACCTCCAATTGTTTAAAACTATTAAATCGGATTAATTTATTTCGTCCAGTTAAATATACTCAAACTGGCTAGTGTTTTGGAATATTAAAAATTAAAAAGTTAAAAGTAAATAAATAACATTTACCAGTTTCGCTTGGCACCGAAGCAAAAGCCGCCCAGCAAGAAGTAAGTAGGAAAAATCCCTTGAACAGGAGGTCCGCGCTAATCGCCGAGTTCATTTTGTACAATCCTCGGAATTTCAAATAATCTTTCTTGACTTTATGACACAGTGACTCTATTATGGCCAAGGTCGAAAAATAAAATCGTAAATAAAAAGAACACAAGCCATAAAGACGGTCTTCCAGAAGCCGTTGATCTTCAGAACTCGAGATGAACAATTTCCGTGTTGTCCCGACAAATTACTAGAGCAACTGAAAACGGATGATGGGAAAGCAGATTAGGAGGAGGGCGTAGGACTGCTGTCGCTAGTAGCCTACTTCGCGGTTAGTTGCTAGCTATATTAACACTTTCACTGTCGACTACTGTGTGGCATGGTTTTAACTGATTGCATCCGCTTTTATTAACCCATAGACTATAGCCTATTTTTTTTGAGCATTTAAGACGGTCTAAGTGTTTTCAAAAGTGTGATAGCCTAAAACAGTAGGCTAAACAATTCCCATAGGTAGCGAAAACAATTTTGGAATTGCGAGCAAGTTCCAGAGCACACCCACACCAAAAACAAGGCGTTGCTTTTCAAAAAGCAGTTTATTTAAAAAATGTTTAAAAAGTATCTTTGAACAGGCATGTGAACTAATATACAATGCAATAAAAAGAAAATACACAAAGTAACACAGTCTCTTCAAGGAGTTGCATCAGCACTAGGCCAATATATAGCCTACGAATAGCCTACATACATACGCAATTTATATTTTACAACTTTACATTATATAATAGAAATCTGCATATACTTTGTTTTTTTTTTTTCAGTGCAGCACTTGTGAAATACTGTATAACAGCACGTAAGTCTAGGTACCTCAAGGTCAAGGGTGATGTTCCTGAGGAGACAGAATGTGCCAGCTGCACGAGACGAAGGGGATAAGTAGCAGGCTACATCATTCCTGTCTTACGCCACATCGGATACAGTCAGGTAAGGATAGCGAAGTAGTTTTCCCGCCGAAGACCCCGTGCAAAGAGCAGTGATTACGCACTTTAACAAAGGGTATTAGGCTACATCCTAAAATCACCCCCCCCCCCCCCCCCCCCTCAACCGATACCCTCCAAATATAGAAACCCACTTTTACCAGGCGTCAACGTCTGCCTGATTCAGTGAAATAAATGGAAGGAGTAAAGTTATTTTTTATTATACTCCCAAATTAAATTAAAAAACACTGAAAGATAAAAATGCATATAGCTCCAAACAATACTACTTTTCTTCTTTTTTTTTTTTTGTTTTTGGGAAGGAAACCACGAAATCCGAAACAAACGTTGTCTGGGAAGGAACCACTAGGAATGAAGATTCCAGAACAACATGTCAAAAGGCCGAATTACAAACGACAGAACAGAGGGAGGGGGTTTTAGCGTCTGTGCTGTGTCACACACCACACGATCTCAAATGCACAATGTTTTCACTCCAGAAACTGACCCGCACTAGTTGCAGTTGGTAGCACATTAACACCAGAAACTGACCCGCACTTCTAGCAGTCGGTAGCACATTAACACCAGGACACTGACCCGCACTTCTAGCAGTCGGTAGCACATTCAAATTAAGAATTTTATCGAGCGGGGCTGACAGTTTCCCCGTCATCTCCTGGCGGGACACAGTGCCACACAGGCTGACTCCATTCCTGACCAAGCCAGGCAGTGCGGATTCACAGATCTTCGGGTCATCTGGAGGAGGCCCCGTTCCACACATTGCTGATAATCAGCCGGGGCCACCTGCCAATGATCAGTAGAGTCCATGGGAACACACCTGTACAGGCAGCACGATTCCTTAAAATGGCATCAGCGTTACGGGGTTTTGGGTGACAGGCAGTATTTACTCCCCCCGTTCCCATTGTGGCCCTCTGTTGATACGGGCGCTGGGCGCCTTCCCCAGCCAAACGCCTGAGTGTTTTTATTTAATTTTATTTTTTTGGCTGCCCTGTGGACGCGAATGTCTGTGACTGAGTGACCGAGTGAGTGAGTGACGAAGTTACACCATTGGTCGGCTGAGTTATGAAGTTACGCCACTGGTCGGCCGGATGAAGTGTGTCAGGTCCAGCAATATGCTAGGTTTTGACCTGGTCTTGTTGTACATAAGATAAGACGGGCAGCTGTTACGCGGCAAGACTGCACAGGTGAGACGGCCAAGTGCCATTCTGCGCCCAGAGGGGCCACTGTTTGCAATCCCATGGCAAAAACCAAAAAAAAAAAAAAAAAAGTCAATCTCAACAAGTATTTTAGTCACATATTTAGGCTCAAAATCATGTCTGTTACTTTTTTTTCTGAATAAGACAAAAACATTGCCAAGTGAGGTGAGACGGTATAACTCGTTTCAAGATTTGTCAATCGGGTAGGAAAATTTCATTTGTCAAGCAGACAGTAACTTAATAAAAAAACGAATATTTTCTACTTGAGAGAAAAAAAGATTTTAAGTCTCTCTCTTTAAGTCCAAGACTAAAACGCTTGTCAATGCAGACTTTTTTTTGCAAGAACTTGTTTGTTAGCTGCATGTACACCTTGGAAGGCCAACTGAGTTCTACGGTAACTGGAAGTTCTTAGGCTAAGTCATTCACGGAAATGACTAATTTGGTTCCGGAAATGATTAGTCTCTTCCTTAAAAAAAGAACCACACTAAAGTTGGCTAAAGTTAGAGAAAAGGGGATGGAGAAAGTCCTTTCCATCGCCCTGATATACGTGACGAAAGTGAACAGTCAGCAGTTTGGTTTCCTGCATGAGTTTTTTCATGTACAACTTGTTCAAAAGGACAGAGGCACAGAGATACACACACGAACACACATACACACACACACACACACATGCATGCACGCACGCAGGCACACGCACACATGTACACACACGCACGCGCATGCATGCGCATACAAGTGTGCATACGCACACACACACCCACACACACACACACACACACAAAAAACGCACACACCCAAACGGGCACTTCCAAACAGGATAAGGGTGAAGGGCGTGGCCAAGCCACGAGGAAGATGAAGGAGCTGTGGAGGAGTTGTGGGAGAGAGGAAGAACAGCTTGCATAGTGGCAGCAGTTTGGACCACCATTAATACTTCTGCTACATTCTCATGTGGACTGAGTCTGACGGCACTTTGAAGTGCTTTTGGCTGAAGGTGCTTTTGGCTCATTGTATCTTATATGTAATGTTATCTACTTGTTGATAAATCCCTTTTTTTGTAGAAAGGCATCTGGTTGCTATTCGCAGCCAGAGAAGTGATAGTCCTGTAGCCTCTTTTCCGCGTTTACATTTTTACATTCGCTTTGTTTTTACAAAGCCAAAATTTCCAAGTGCTTTGGTTCTGTTTTAATGTTTCATCATCCTCCCTCAGTTGCAGTGGCCCGTAGACTGGGGGCTGCTGTGGGCTGAAGACCCACGTCCTACACCTGGGGTGAGGTCACCTGTGTGCCCCATTATCGCCATGGAAACCGTATGACCCGCGCCTGGGCTTCAGATGCCCCACCCACACCTCTTCGACCCCCCCCTCCTGGCAGCAGAGCGTCATAGTGAACATATTCAGAGGGAAAGATAAATAGAAAAATATCCATAGAGCAATACTGGGTATTAAAAAAAAAATATATATATATATATATATATATATATATATATATTTCATGAATCTAAATTTATTTTCTGAATCGCCCCAAAACTGAAACGGGACTGACCCTCGTCCCGGAGCACGGGCTGCGGTTTGACATCCGGGCCGCCCGGAACGCCCAGAAGCTGCAGCTACGCAAGGCCCCTCAAAACTGTGCTGAACCGCGCAGAACCACACAAAGCTGTGCAGAACCATGTGGAACCACATAGAACCACTCAGAACCATGTAGAACCACATAGAACCATGTAGAACCACTCAGAACCATGCAGAACCACACAGAACCATGCAGAACCACACAGAACCACGCAGAACCACATAGAACCACACAGAACCATGCAGAACCACATAGAACCATGCAGAACCACACAGAACCAGAACCATGTAGAACCACATAGAACCACACAGAACCATGTAGAACCACATAGAACCACGCAGAACCATGTAGAACCACATAGAACCATGTAGAACCACTCAGAACCATGTGGAACCACATAGAACCACGCAGAACCGTGTAGAACTGTGCAGAACCATGTAGAACCACGCAGAACCACTCAGAACCCCGCATAACTGTGCAGCACCACACAGAACCTTGCAGAACTGCGCAGACTGACCGGACTATGCAGAGGCTGCCGGCTTTTTTTTTTTTTTTTTTTCCGTTGCGGAGCGACCACGCCCGTAAGGGCTCCTCGCGATCGCGTGACTAAAGACACAACTGGTCAGGCAGGGCCGATGAGTCAGCGGCTGGCACCGCGCCCAGTGCGTGGGCGCAGCGCTCTCCTTGCTGCCAAAATCAGTGGCCCGAGCAAAAGCGCCAGCGCATCTCGAGGTGTTGAGAAACACGCCGTGCCAACCCAGATCCGCACGAAGGGTTTGGGCCGAGCGAGCGACTGAGGGACTGCAGGTGAGCACCCCGATTTCTTCAGTGGGAGCACCCAGAATGCAATTCTGTGCGGTGAACCGCTGTTGCGACACTGTGCCAGTGTCAGAAGCTGGGGTTTGGGCTCACTGGCGGTGCCTGCAGAGCTGGTGTCAGCGAAGCACTTCTGGAGGAAAAGGGCGGGGCGGGGGCTGGAGGGCGGGGCGGGGCGGGGGGTGGTGGTTTGGGGGTAGGGGGGGGGGGGCGGGGGGTGACGGCAGGGTCTCAGTCCAGGTCGGGGGACGTCCCGCTGATGACGCGGAACACGTGCATGGAGTTCTGCAGCAGGGAGCGCATCATGTCCTCCTGGAAGATCTGTGGGGACCACAACACAAACGCAGGCGCCGGTCAGAGGCCTGGACCGCAGCACGAAACGACACAAACCACAGGATCAAAAAAAACACAGTGGAACACACACGGTCACCACATCAGCCATGCTAACTCAAATGGGACAGCAGCTCCCAAATCCCCCCCTCAGGCACCCCCCCCCAGCCGGATTCCAGATCTCTGGTGCGCTCCACCTCAAGCACACCTGGCACAACTTAAGGAGGCGCCTGATTAGCTCCATCAGGTGCGCGTCGGGTGGAGCACATCAAACACCTGGATCCGGTCGAGGGCACTCGAGGGAGAGATTCGGGGACCGCTGCTCTAGGCTAGCGGCTTCCGCGCGACAGGCAATGAGGTCTTCGGCAAAACATGCGTCAGTCGTGAGTCACCGAACAGGCGTCCAAACAAAGGTCATTCGTTTGAGTTTGTTATATTACCTACGCTGTCCTTATATCTGAGGAGTTGGGCCAGCATGTTTTAGAGAGGAAAGAAAAACAGAAGAGAGAAGTGAAGTTAGACGAATCATCAGATCTGACAGCAGCGAGCACCACGGAACAGCAGTTTGGGGAAGTTCGCTCGAGCGGATGCAGGTTTGAATCCAGATTGGGGTGCTTTCCTGTGCGGCACTGCCAAAAAGTACTTGAACTTTCTGCACCCAGCCAGTCATACCTGTGTGTTAATTCACCTTTGCTCAGGTGTCTGGTTTCCCCGTGAAATACCTGCGTTTGCACCGCCCGCCCCCTCCCCCCCCCCCACAGGGGGCTAGCAGCGGCGTCCCTTACTGGCACTGGAGCTGCGTATTTTCCCCAAACCGTTTTGACGAGCACACACACGCGCGTGTCTGTGGGTTTTTTCAGTGTCTCTCATTTCTTGGTGAGGACGAAGTTAAAAATATTTCAGAGACGTGCCACGGGCCTTCTCACAGGAACCCAGAGGGCTCGAACGTGACTTCAGAAAGGTTCGACAGGCGAAGCCGGGGAGCGTAAACCAAACGGGACGAGGCCGTTATGTCTGACCAGGGCAACGAGAGAGACAGTGGGGCACAATGCTTAGGGACCCGGGCTTGTGACTCCAAGGTTGTAGGTTCGATACCCAGGCGGACGGCACTGTTGTTGTAACCGTGAGAGAGGCCCTTCAGCACATGTACAGCTGTACAGTTGCCTTTCACAACAGAGCGATATGCTGTAGTCATGCACAATATTTTAAAATATTAATATAAATAAAGTTTCCAAATGGAAAGAAAAGCATGCAGTAATACTTTGGCTCTTTAATCACCAGAGGGATATTTCATGACACGGGATTACTGTGTTGTGCTGGATAACTGCGCTGAGTAAAACCTTGAGCAGATCTTTTTTTTTTTTTTTACTTCAGTCCGTGTTCCAGATTTGGGAGGGCTCCGGCTGGTGGTCCATGATCTGAAAAAATTTAAAAATGACCAGCTGGTCCCATTGAGAGACACAGGACTGATGCATTTTTCTTGGATCACCACTAAACTAACGGCCTGAACTACCAATAGATATTTTCCATAGTTCAGACCACAAAACGCCAGAGCTACCTCAATAGACCTGTTAGGGGCTGGATGGATTCGCCACCCTGTTGAGAATCTTAATTTAAGAATGAAATTCCTAATTTAATTTATCCTTTTCGTCTGCCTGGTGTAGAGTTTGTTGCTCGATTTGATCCGCTCGAGTGAATTTAGCCATGTCATTCGTCCGGAAAACAAGGGTAGAAGCATACACATGATCCACTCTTCTTATCAGACACAGACAGTGACTGAAGATCACACCGTGACTCACATTTTTTTACTCCGTACGCTTAACTGATGGGCGAAATGCGTCAGTAGTGTAGGCTAAGTAATCTCAATCGCATCTGATAGAGGGCATTTGCACAACTGGCCATTAAAATTTTTTTTTTAGTTTGACGAGACACTCAGCCAATCAGCATAGTGGAACCTGGGTCTCAGGAAAAAGATTTTGGTGAGCAGGAGATGGGACAAAATTCTTTTAGCTTGTCCTGAATCTCAAGTTGTTGTATTGGGGGTGGGTGGGGGTTGGGGGGGGGTGTGGGGGGTGCTACCAGACAACCCCTCGCTGAAACACAGCAAGAACCCCGTGGAGCGTCTGCAGATGCTGCTGCACTTTCGGTCAATCTGCTGCGGTTCAGAACCTCGGGTTTTGACCGCGAGGCCACAGAACTGCATTACTGCATCGCCGACCGGAGCAGCTCAACCGCTGCTTCTCAGATTCGGACAGCTGTTCCCGTTGGTAATGCAGTCCTGTGGTCTGCCGATGCTCGCTTATCATCGTATTTACCGGATCAGTGCATTAGTCTGTTTACTAGACCTCAGGAGACCCTACTGGAAGAGAATGCGTTGTGGTATGTGAGCCATATGGCGGGGGGGGGGGGGGGGGGGGGGGGGGGGGGGGGGGGGGGGGGGGGGGGGGGGGGATTAGGATCATTCCAAGGGCCCTGACTGGAAGAGGCCCTCAAAAAAAATTGTGCTGTAATTGTGCAGGGATGGGGCAGCCTGGGGTGGTGGGCCTCCAATGTAATGTGTTTTTCATGGGTTGCCCCTGCCAGAACGCACTCTATCGCTCCTGCTTATCAATTTTGCTTTCAAGGAATGCTGCACACGAGTTCAGCCGCTAACATGAGGGCTAGCATCGCCGCTAACGGTCCACAGTGCAGAATTGGAGGAGTAGGTCCCCACAGAGTGGACAGCAGCCGTCCCTCACCTGCTCATGGATGATGTCAGAGAGCTCCTTCACCATGTCCTTGAAGTTGGCCTTCAGCCCTTCCTGGTACTCAAACTGATCCTCCTTGATGAGGCGTTCGTTGATGTCCAACGCCACACTGCAGGCCTGGACAAAACTCCTGCGGGGGGGGGGGGGAGGGGGAGGGGGAGGGGGGGGTGGATGGGAGGAAGGGGTGGGGGGGGGGGAGGGGCACATCACGGGATCAGGAACCAGCCACTGCTCACCCCTCCTCGTCCCATCTTTCCATAAACACTGTGAAACTAGTCCCATCGTTCTCTTCTCTTGAACTCACAAGAACATCCACCGTAAACACAGAGCACTGCCAAGACCTTCTTGATGCTTTCCTTTTTATGGGAAACCCTTACGGCTTCCAAAAAAACCCAAACATCTAGCCTCATCCAGAGTGCTGTGTTTCCACGGCAACCAGCGGCAAGTAAGGACAATAGTAGTACCTTCTAATAGCCACAATGGATCAGCATCATTAGAGGGAAATATCGTGGGTCTGGGAACAAAAACCTCCAGGAGGGAACTCTGTGGGGCCCATTAATCATCTCTTTGGAAGGGTCAGAATAGGCACAGAGCTGCTGAAACTATTCATCATGTCGCCGCCTCGTCCTTCTGCTATGGACAGCCACCGCTGCCGAAATGTCTTAAAATACGACCTCTCATCGCGGTTATTTCCGACTGCTTACAAAGCAAGAAAAAAAAAAAATATATCAACATGGCATTGTCGCTCGCTTAAACACACTTGAAAGAACCTCGGCCAATAGCACGGCAGGAATTTATGTAGATTTGCATATTGCACCCGGGCGCGTGTCGCTGCAATGGCATTTCCTGAGTGTGTTCACACGTTCTGTTATACTCTTGACATTGTGATGCACCCCTTAATCTAATCTAAGCTTGGCTTTCCATGCATCTCAATCACCTCAACATGTCAAATTTTAACACGTCAAATTTTAACAAAATTGGTGTGTTTACACGGTCAATCTGTTCATCTAGCAACACACAGTTTTTTCCTGTTTTACACACCAATTTTTTCCAGTTTTTTTCAATTTTGTCAAGCGGTCCAAATTTTAAGCGAAGCCTTTTTTTTTGGCACCGCTGGCTTTCGCTACTCCACCACACCCGCTTACCAAGGAAAATGACCTCACCGGAAAATGTCCTTCAGCTCCTTGACCTTCTTACTACTGTACTGGCTGGACTTGTCATCGTGGAGGAAGGCCTGGGCGTAGGCCATCGGACCCGCGTTCACCTGGAGGAGAGACGCACACCTCCGTGAACCCACCGATCAGACACAACCAATCGATCCATTCACCAGATTCACTCGTAACTCATCCATCCTTTAGCGTTTACCCTTCAGACACAACGAATCAATCCAGGTCAGAGGTACATGATGCAGTGCTAGTGCTGGTGATGTCAGAGGTACGTGCACGCAGTGCTGGTGATGTCAGGGGTATGTGCACGCAGTGATGGTGATGTCAGCGG
Organism: Anguilla anguilla; assembly: GCF_013347855.1. Classification (NCBI taxonomy): domain Eukaryota; kingdom Metazoa; phylum Chordata; class Actinopteri; order Anguilliformes; family Anguillidae; genus Anguilla; species Anguilla anguilla. The sequence goes on from NC_049203.1 coordinate 5,072,191, forward strand.
CACGTGCATTCAGTGCTGGTGATGTCATAGATATGTGCACGCAGTGCTGGCGATGGTGATGTCAGCGGCACGTGCACTCAGTGCTGGTGATGTCATAGATATGTGCATGCATTGCTGGTGATGTCAGGGGTACGTGCATGCAGTGCTGATGATGTCATAGATACGTGCACACAGTGCTGGCGATGGTGATGTCAGCGGCACGTGCACTCAGTGTTGGTGATGTCATAGATACGTGCAGACATTGCTGGTGATGTCAGAGGTAAGTGCACACAGTGCTGGTGATGTCAGAGGTACGTGCACACAGTGCTGGTGATGTCATAGATGCGTGCACACATTTCTGGTGATGTCAGAGGTAAGTGCACACAGTGCTGGTGATGTCAGGGGTACGTGCACGCAGTGCTGGTGATGTCAGGGGGTACCTGCACAGAGACGCAGCCCTGCAGTTTGAGCTGCAGCTGGATCATGTCCAGCTCGGGACTGGAGCACAGCTTCTGCAGCTCGGTGGTGCGGTCCCTCATCTCGTCAATGGCCACATCGATGGGCTTCAGCTCCACCTGCTTCTCCGCCACAACCTCCACCCTCTTCTTCACGTAGGGGAACGTGTTGGCGGCTGGGGGGGGGGGGAGGGGGCAGATGACAAACCTTTTCTTGCTTATTTCCGCATGTCATCTGAGGAGCTTTATCAAAGGGGAAGCTCGGTTCAGTAAGAACAGCTATGAGATGACTGTAAATGGGCGACATAGCTCAGGAGGTAAGACCGATTGTCTGGCAGTCGGAGGGCTGCCAGTTCAAACCCCGCCCTGGGCGTGTCGAAGTGTCCTTGAGCAAGACAACTAATCCCTAACTGCTCTGGCGAATGAGAGGCATCAATTGTAAAGCGCTTTGGATAAAAGCGCTATATAAATGCAGTCCATTTACCATTTTACCATAAATGGAGAGCCAAGAGGTCAAGAGCACTTCATGGCTCTAGTACACTTGCTCTGTACTATTTTACATTACATGCAGAGCATCAGCAGAAGCTTTTATCCAGAACAACGTACACAGCTTTCAGTCTTTAGATACACTCCATTAATACAGCTGGACATGTAGGCAGAGGGAGTTCACATTAAGCACCTTGCTCAACGGTACAATGGCAGTGCACCACCTCGGAGTGGAACCTGCAACCTCTGAGTTATAAGGCCCTAACGGCCATACTACACGAAACCACACCTATTTAATCATTAAACCTTTCCATGGAGGTGGTTTGTGGCCGGATCGGATTCCTAAAATGCTGAAAACACTTTGTAAACACGCTTTGCACAAACACTGAGGCTGCTTTACTTCACTTGAAGCTCCTGTCAGGGAAATGACATTTGTGTTACAGCTTAACCTCGAAAGCTGACAAACTGACATTTGACAAATATCAAGCTGGAGGTTCAACAAGTTTTTTTTCTGGCTTTGCACGTGCACCCCAGAACGAGTGCCCGGTTCGAAATACTTAAACGCAGCGAGTAAACGTCCCGCACAAACGAATGCTTGCGAGCAACGGAATGCAAACGCCGCAGACAAAACTCTCAGGGTTACATTGTTTCTTTTTCGACCCAACAACCGCAGGACGCAGCGGTGCGTTTTGGCAAACGACCCGCCCGCGTTGGCTTTTCGCCTCTCCGCTCTGTCCCTGTCCCATTGAGGCAGAGCAGACGGCCCCCGGCGTCCGTCGACACGCTCGCGGGACGCGTCAGCGCGCAGGAATGAGAGGCACGCGGGAAGCGCTGGCGCCGCCCAAACGCGCAAGACGACGAAAACGGAGCGAACGCGGAAATGCCCCCCCCCACCCCCCACGTCCCGGCCCGGCCCCCCCCAACGGACACATTCTTTACAGACCCGGCCATATCCCCGCCCCCCCCCCCCCGGAGGTCTAACCCGCACAATAAGTAGCTGTTATCACATCTTTCCCCGTGGCCCTGTCATTCAGTCACCATTCCTGCATGGTAAAAAAAACCAAAAGATAAGTACTGTTAGTCCTATTTACAGTCTTATTTATGTTTTTTATGTGTATCACCAACAGGGTGAAACAGTCTGACCTGATTCAAGATTCGCCAAACGGGGTAAGAAAATTTCACTTGTCAAGCCAGAAGCAGCTTTTCTAATATTTTTGACTTCAGAGAAAAAAAAAAGAAAGATTCTAAGTCTCATTCTGAGACCAAAACATGTGCAAGATTTTTTTTTTTTTTTTTTTGTTTTTGCCGGTGTGGGAACCGGTACCTTTGGAAACAGGAAAGTTCTGCATTTTTAACCAGAACTCTGCCTTCCTCTGTGAGGCAGATGGAGAGCGGGGCAGGAGGGGGCTGGGTGCGGTCAGGTATGGTGAGGTGTGGCGTAACTCGCGATTGCACATCCGTTTCCACATCCTTCCCCGTTTGTACTTCCTCCGCTTTCTTGCAAAACTTCGTTCTTCGAAAATTTCATCTGGCCGGCCGCAGCTGCCTCGGGCAAGTTTTTACGCTGGGTCACGCAGACGAACACACACCGTCGTGCAGACGAACACACACCGTCGTGCAGACGAACACACACGGTCACGCAGACGAACACACACGGTCACGCAGACGAACACACACCGTCGTGCAGACGAACACACACGGTCACGCAGACGAACACACACCGTCGTGCAGACGAACACACACGGTCACGCAGACGAACACACACGGTCACGCAGACGAACACACACGGTCACGCAGACGAACACACACGGTCATGCAGACGAACACACACGGTCACGCAGACGAACACACACCGTCGCGCAGACGAACACACACCGTCATGCAGACGAACACACACCGTCGCGCAGACGAACACGCACAGTCACTCAGACGAACACGCACCGTCACGCAGACGAACACGCACCGTCACGCAGACGAACACGCACCGTCGCACGGACGAACACGCACGGTCACGCAGACAAACACGCACGGTCACGCAGACGAACACACACCGTCATGCAGACGAACACACACGGTCACGCAGACGAACACACACCGTCGCACGGACAAACACACACCGTCGCACGGACAAACACACACCGCCGCGCAGACGAACACACACGGTCATGCAGACGAACACACACCGTCATGCAGACGAACACACACCGTCGCACGGTCTACATTTAAATATTTGAATTTAATTTTATACAAATAAAACGTCAGTCAGGGGTTCACGTGAGCGTGCTTTGCGGACGGCGCATGTGGACCCCGGACTTACAGATCTTTAAGCTGCGAAGCGTCTTTGTTCTGTAAAAAAAGCCCTGTGCAAATCAAACTGAGCTGAAGCTGCGCGGCCTAGCGGGAGACAGCCCCGCTGGGGGGGGGTATGGAATGGGGGGGTTGGGGGTTGGGGGGTGGGGGTCCCAGGCCCGCGAAACCCACCCGAACCCGGCGAACGGGGCGCGGGACTCACTGGTGAGGACGGTCCTCCTCTTGCACTGCTCGGCCACGCCCCCGTGCTTCTTCCCCGACAGCGTGTACGGCGTCTCGAACACGAAGCGGCCGACGTTGTGGCACCTCTCGAAGCCCGTCGTCCTCTCCGCCGACTCCTTCTCGTCGAAGTAGGGCTTCACGAAGGTCACCTGCACGTGGGCAAACTTGGGGTCCAGGTCCTTGGGGTTCACCTGAGGAGAGACATGTGTGACGTGGGTTATTTTTTTGTAAGGCGCTACGTTGGGGAACTGAACCCCCCAGACACGCGAGGGGGAACTGTGACAGTGTGTGTGTGTGTGTGTACGCGCGCGCACGTGTGTGAGTATGTGTGTGTGTCGGTATACAGTGTGTATGCAAGGTGTTTGTGTGTGAGCGTGCATGCGTACACGCGTGCCTGTGTGCTTGTGTGTGTGTGTGCATGCGTGTGCGTATGTGCATGTGCGTGTCTGTGTGTGTGTGTGTGTGTGTGTGCGCGCATGTGTGTGTGTGTCCATGTCTTTGTGTGTGTGTCTTATATCACAAAATATATCCACTGCCAGTAAAACTTCGCAACATTTCATGAATGCTTCGCAACATTGCAGGATTACCTGTTTCAAAACATACTGTTTGAAGGTGGAATGTTTTTGAAGGTGTAATTTTTTTGGCAGAGGCGCACCTTGTTGGAGTCCTGAATGATCTTGACGTTTTCCGCTCCGAATTTGTCCCCGTAGAGGCCGAGGAGGCGGTGGGAGATCTCGGACAGCCCGGTGAGTTTCGGCTCCTTGTAGATGTACTCCTTTCCGTCCTCCTCCTCGAAGAAGCCCTGCGAAGACAAAAACAAAATGGGGGAACAAGTTCTGCCCAAAAATTTTTACAGGAGGGAGTGCTGGCCCCCCTCACCCTCAGCGCAGTTAAAGAGAAGTCAGCACGGGGAGGTATCTCATAACGGATAAATCCCACCGACTCCAGACAGGGGAGAACCTTCCAAAAACAGAATGCTGGGGGGGGGGGGGTTCAGTTTCTAGAAGGTTCTTCTCCCCTGTCTGGAGCCGGTGAGATTTATAAGGAGCGCTCCCTCCTGTAAAATTCATTCACAATGACATCATGCAGTCGTGCAAGTCATGTGACTCTTTATTTTATTGTGTTGTATTTCACTTTATTTATTCCCCTGAAGTCACCGTTTGTTAACTCAATACTGAAACACGCTGGTGGCGGCTGCTGAGACGAGCGTCCCCCTGATCACCGTAAAGCACGCTGAGCATCTGGAAATTGACTGATTGACTGATTGATGGATTGACTGATTGATTGATTGACTGATTGATGGATTGAATGGTAAATGGTAAATGGACTGCATTTATATAGCGCTTTTATCCAAAGCGCTTTACAATTGATGCCTCTCATTCGCCAGAGCAGTTAGGGGTTAGGGGTTAGGTGTCTTGCTCAAGGACACTTCGACATGCCCAGGGTGGGGTTTGAACCAGCAATCCTCCGACTGCCAGACAATCGGTCTTACCTCCTGAGCTATGTCGCCCCACCCTGGGACTGATTGATTGATTGATGGATTGACTGATTGATTGACTGATTGATGGATTGACTGATTGATTGATTGATTGATTGATGGATTGACTGATTGATTGATTGATTGACTGATTGATGGATTGACTGATTGATTGATTGATGGATTGACTGATTGATTGACTGATTGATGGATTGACTGATTGATTGATTGACTGTTTTTGACTGGATAGTTTTTGTTCTGTCCTTCCAATTGGGGGGGGAGGGGGAGGGGGGTGGGTAACATAACGTATTAATTATTCTGATATCAGAGCGCTGAGCTACGGTGGTGTGCGAATTGTGGGGAGAGGGTCAACCCCCAAAAAACCCCCTCTCACACAGCCAACACAGAATGTTCCCACAGCTCCGCGGCCAAGCCGAAGCAAGCTGAAGTCATAGCCGTGAGAACGCTTTTTTGGGTTGGCCGGGAAAGGGGGGATGAGGACGCCTCTCGTCCAGGACCCACCCGGGCCAGGGCGGCCATTTCACCGTGGCCCCCCGAAAAAGAAAAAAGATGTGGAGTTAACGCCCGTGCCCGTCGGGCGTCGGCCTGGACGAACGGCGCTCAGGAACTCGGGTCCTCGTGGGGTCGAGCTCCAGCTGCCGCTCTGCCGCATCGCCCCGGAGCGAGGCGCCTGAGGTGAAACTAGGGGGGTCATCCAGAGCGAGGCGCCTGAGGTGAAACTAGGGGGGCTATCCAGAGCGAGGCGCCTGAGGTGAAACTAGGGGGGTTATCCAGAGCCCGGCGCCTGAGGTGAAACTAGGGGGGTCATCCAGAGCCCGGCGCCTGAGGTGAAACTAGGGGGGTCATCCAGAGCGCGTCGTTCTGGATAAAAGCATCTTCTGAATGCCCAGATGTGACCGTCTTGGGAAAAGCTTCTCATAAGCAGAGTCAGCAACGCAGGGCTAGCAGCTGTGTTTGTGGGTCTGGCGTTAGTCTGTTTCGTCCCCCCTGGGTGACGGTCCCTCTGATATATTACATCTGCTGCTAATACCTGCTGGGTGCCCGGAAACCACACACACACACACACACACACACACACTCAAAGACACACACATGCACACACACACTCACAGACACACACACACACACACACACACACACACTCAAAGACACACACATGCACACACACACTCACAGACACACACACACACACACACTCAAAGACACACACATGCACACACACACTCAAAGACACACACACACACACACACACACTCAAAGACACACACACACACACACATGCACACACACTCAAAGACACACACACACACACACACATTCAAAGACACACACACACACACACATGCACACACACACTCAAAGACACACGCACACACACAAAGACACACACACACACACACACACATGCACACACACACTCAAAGACACACACACACACACGCACACACAAACGTGCACACACACATACATACACACACACACACGCACACATGCACACAACGTGGTTGCTTATTGCACCAGCTCACGCCCGTGCGCATGCAAACTGATGAAATCCCCGACCACACAAGTGAGGAAGAGGAGTGTGTGTGTGTGTGTGTGTGTGTGAAGGACACACCCACCTGGCCGTAGAAGGCCACTCTGAAGTAGGTCCCCAGGAGCCTTCGGCCGGTGCGCATCACCTCCAGGACCTTGGCGTAGGCGCGGTGCAGAGTGTCGTAGAGCCGGCTCAGCTTCTACGCGGGAGACAAAAAAAAAAAAAAAATAAATAAATAAAAAGGCCCCGTTTACTGTAAACTGGTCTCCACGGACACCACACCTCCCCCGCGCAAGCACGAGAGCGTTCAAACATCTGTGCTTAAAACGCAGTTTTCCATGTGTGTGTGTGTGTGTGTGTGTGTCTTTGAGTGTGTGTGTGCATGTGTGTGTGTGTGTGTGTGTGTCTTTGAGTGTGTGTGTGCATGTGTGTGTGTGTGTGTGTGGGGAAGCATTTTCAAATGCTTGGTGAGTTCACACACCATGTTCCCAAGGCCTTAATTAGCAACTGAATGAAAGAAAAAAAAACCCCCCCAAAAGAACCTGGAAGACCCTGTGGCCTCCAGGACTGGAGGTGGTGGATCCCCTCTGAGACAGCCACTGACGGCGAAGGTGAACATCGAACAGAAACAGGTTGCACTCTCAGCCGTTTAAAATCCACTGTAAATACGCCGCGACAGGCTGTGTCTGCGCGTTCCATCCAAAAACGTTTTCTAAGAAATCGGCTTCCGAGGCACACTGAAACAAAATCAAACCCATCTGCGCAATAAAATGTGTTTTAAGAGCTGGACACGCTCTGCCTGACTTCATTGGCCTAGTTTAGACCCCCTCGCTCCCCCGCCCCCCGCCCCCCGTCCCCCCAACCCCCGCACCCCCCGCCCCCCCTTACCTCAAACTCGTGGCGCTTCTCGTAGACGGGGGCGCTGAGCTTGGCGACGTGCGTGATCAGCTCGTACCTCTCGGCCTTCCACAGCCCCTCCACGCACAGCTCCAGGTGCTCCACCAGGACCTCCTGCAGCACGGCGCAAACGCAGTACCAGCAGGTTTTCAAAGGGTCACGCAGCAGGGCACTGGGCAAACGCTCCAATCCAGAAGGATGTACACAGCACGCAACATACGCGGGCTACGTGCAGCTACGCAGGCTACGGTCCATTCAGACATACGCAAATATCGCCCGTTGCCAAGCGCGGGGGGGAGTCGTTATTTTGAGCGTTGTCGCGGAAACCTGCCAGCCAGGAGGCCTGGCGCCTTCGCTTCGCCGTCTCGCCCTTTTTTCCATGACGCCACTCGCACACAGATTTACACACCGCGACCGTTTCGGGGTCCCCCGTGAGATCACTCCCCCCGACGCAGCCCCCACAGACATTCCGCCGTGACCGCCGTGACTATCGCTCAGCGGCCGCGGTGACATCACTCACACGCACGTCACACCGAACACTCCCTGTCAGACAGACTGAACTAAATGTGAGGGTGCTCGGCCCATAATCCTCACCGCGGGAGCAGAAGTGGGGTTCAGCCAATAAATATGTAATAATATTGGGTCTCGCAGTTTGGAGACCCTCCCCATCCAATACCCCGCCCCCCCCCACCCCACCCACCCACCCCACCCACCCCCTTATTCGCGATTGGTCTTTTTACGTAGCCCGGAGGGTCCACAGCACAGCACCTCGTTGTAGTAGACGTCCTGCATGCCCGAGTCCTCCTTCATGGCGGCCTCCTCGTCCACGTTCAGCGTGATCTTCCTGAACGCGGCCAGGCCGCTGGGAAACAGCTCTGAGAACACGACGACAGCCAGCAGAAAAACGTTAGTTTTGGATTCCGGCCAATGCGCAATGGGCGTTGACGTCAAAAACGCCACAGCGTTTGGCAAGCGCTGCTCATCTGTGGTGCACAACATGACGGCGCACAATTTTAGCGGCCGCTAACAAAAAATTAAAATAAAAAAATAAACAAACAAATAAATTTTTTAAATTTTTTTTTTTTAACTATGCCTAAATTTGTTTAAATTTTAAACGGATATGTGAACTCTGTCGACAGGCAGAACTGTTTCCAACTCAGGTCAAATCTAAACTAATCAGAGCAGACCCACTGTTTCACACCTTAGGGTTTAACGGCCAACTAAAATACCTGGATGACCAGGAAACTAAATGACTGGCATGCATGTCTGTTTCCATGCAGAGCTATAATAATAATAATAATAATAATAATAATAATACATTTATTTTATATAGCGCTTTTCATGGTCTCAAAGACACTTTACGCTAGCTATAAACGTTAGACTATCAGACTGAAGCACAAAAC
>NC_049203.1:5085974-5130974 GCF_013347855.1 Anguilla anguilla
CCCCCTTGCTGCTCACCCCGCCTCGCGGAGAAGTCCCTGCTCTTCAGGTGCGCTCCCCCCACCCCCCTCACCCTACCCCCCCCCCCCCCCTCGTGGAGCTCACCTCAGAGAAGTCCCCCCCCCTCCCCCCCTCGTGGACCTCACCTCAGAGTAGTCCCCGTTCTTCAGGTGGGCGCGCGCCATGCTGTCCAGCCAGGTGCGGCGCAGCTCGGGCGTGCTGGCGTAGGAGCGGGCCAGGCTGTACTGCAGGTCCAGCAGCATCTCGGGGTCGCGCTCGTGCTCCCGCATCTGCGCCGTGGCCATCAGCACCGTGCGTATGCGCATGGTCAGGCTCTTCACCTCCGCCGGGAACGCGGTCATCTGCGCAGACACGGGGGAGCCCGCGTGAGCCACGCGCCGCCGCGCACACACACACACCCACGCGCCGCGCACACACACACACACGCGCGACCCACGCGCCGCGCGTACACACACACTCACACGCGCCGCGCACACACACACACGCGACTCACACGCACGCGTACGTAACGCATGTGGGAGGTTTGGATTAAAAACACACTGTCAGGAGAGTCGCCTGCAGTAGAAAATGCTGGTAACACCCTACGGGCCGGTTCACCAGCAATATGTAACTCCTTCCTGAGCACTGCGTAGAACCTTTATGAACACTACATAGAGATTCATAAACGCTTATGTCAACAGTCACATACAGGCACATGGAGTGGTGCCCCTGATTATGTCACAGTCCTGTCAGTTTGGTGCATTACTGGTCATAAAACATGCCTGTTTGATTTTCACTGACATAGGCACTTATAAACGCCTACGACGTGCTTATGACGGTGCTACGCACTGCTTACGAAGGCGCTGTACAGGTCTAACGAGGGACCGTTCGTAAGGGCCGTTGCCAGGCAAAGGCTCCGCGCGGGATGACGCTGGTCGCGCGCGTCGCCGCACCCGGAGGCTCGACGCGAGAAACGTACCTTCACGGCCTTGTCGCTGTTGGCGAAGTTGTTGATGACGGACAGGGACTCCTGGAAGCGCGAGCTGCCCGTCAGCACCACGTCCGCGATCAGCTGACTGACGGCGATTATGATCTGGAGCGCAGGGGAAAACGGTAAAATGGTAAATGGACTGCATTTACACAGCGCTTTTACCCAAAGCGCTTTACACAACTGATGCCTCTCATTCGCCAGAGCAGTCTTCGGTGTCTTGCTCAGGGAACACTTCGACATGCCCAGGGCGGGGGATCGAACCGGCAACCCCCCGACTGCCAGACAACCGCTTTTACCTCCTGAGCTACGTGTCGCCCCCCTACAGATCACAGAGAACAGACAGGAGACGCCGTGAGCTCGTGGTTTTTTACGGAACTCCGCCGCTCTGGCTTGTGCTCCAGGCTGGGGGGGGGGGGGGGGGCGCTGTTTTCTGGATGCTTGGTAACGTGGAGGGCGAGGGAAAGCAAAGCCGTGTCTGACTTTCCCGGGAAAACGCGGCTTAGAGATAGCACAGCGAAGGAGCTGCCGTGGGGCTCAACCTGTTAAGGCACCGTCGCGGTGCACGGACGGGCCCCAGACAGCCATTATCTCGGGCGGCAGCGCAGCACAGTGGGTAAGGAGCTTGGCTTGCAACCGAAAGGTCACAGGTTCGATTCCTGGATAAGGCACTGCCGTTGTACCCTTGAGCAAGGTACTTAACCTGCATTGCTTCAGCGCGTATCCCACGGTACAAATGCAATGTAAATGCTCTGTGAAAGTTGTGTAAGTCCTCTCTAGCCGCAGTTGAGGTCAGTGGTTCATGGCTTCACAATAAGAAAGAGAATTGGGCAAAAATGGTATTCGTGGAAGAGAAGCAAGGCAGAAACCACTGCCAATAATCCGAAACACAAAAACAGCTCCACATCTGAATGGCTGAAATGGAACGAAATGAAAGACTGGCCCGGTCAAAGTGCTGACCTGAACCCAACCTCAAACGAGCAGTTTAATGAGTCTGTGCCATAAGCGACGTGAAAGAGCGACATCAGATGATAGGACGCGCTATGAGAACGCGCTGAAGTACCCCCCCATCCTTCCAGTGAATGCGAATAAATATTGTGCAATCATTACTGAAAAAACTACAAAAAAAAACCTCCACGGAAAGGCTAACACACATTGCGACAGGTGAACGTCCATTAGCGCCCTCCATAGCTAGCCGCAGCCCGGTCTTCTGTTTGTGCCGTTACTGCGGCTAGCCGTCCGGTGCTAGCCGCCATCAAGGAGGCCACCAGACGGAGATTAATTTAAAAGGAACGTGTTTTCCCCAATAACAAGTTGGCAAAAACAAAAAAACACATGGGCAGCATTTCCTTCAACGCTTATTGGGTGATAAACAACATGTGGGTAATGTGTGCTCAATGCTGAATGGTTGGTTTGTAACACATGGGCAGCACCTGTTAATGTCTTTTTTTCCTAGAAATCAAAAGGTTGATTTACCCAGCTAGGACCGTTTTCCATTTTCAATTAGCATAAAAGAACAGTCTGTCATTTCTGTGGTTTTCAGTTTCAGTGTTTTCAATTGGCCCAGCACGTTATCGCGTGCGATGAACGGATGTCTATGTCTAAAAATAAACACCGAATTAAAACAGAAACTAAAAGCGAACTGTCCCTCATCTGTGCGGCATGCTGTGATGTCAGGCTCGTGAGGGCGCGGCGCGGGCGCTCCAGAACCGCGTAGTGGTGGCGTCTGAGCGCGTGCGGCGGCGGGAGGCGGCGCTGACCTGGAGGTGGGTGCGCAGGAAGGTCTTCCTCTTGGTGTACTCGAAGTTGTTCCTCATGAGCAGGTAGAGCAGGGCGGAGGCCTCGGCCCGCAGCGCCCCCAGCTTGGACACGCAGCACTTGAGCACCTCGTAGCACATCGCCGCGCACAGCGTCACCCGCCCCTTGAACAGCACCGACGGGAACTGCACGGGAAACGGGAAACGGGGAAACGCCGCCGTCATCACAGGCCGCCTGGCAGCTGCGTCTTACGGATCGCTCAAATAACTTACACACTCCAGGGGTGAGAGACAGGAGTCTGTGTGACACCTCAAACTCCAACTTCCCTCTGTGACATCACCGCTCCACAAAAACTTCCCTCTGTGAAATCACTGCTCCAAATAAACTTCCCTCTGTGACACCACTGCTCCACATAAACTTCCCTCTGTGACATCACTGCTCCACATAAACTTCCCTCTGTGACATCACTGCTCCACATAAACTTCCCTCTGTGACATCATGGCTCCACATAAACTTCCCTCTGTGACATCAGTGCTCCACATAAACTTCCCTCTGTGACATCACGGCTCCCCATAAACTCCCTCTGTGGCATCAGTGCTCCACACTAATGACTTTATCCGCAGAAAGCTCAAATTCATACACGTGTACACATCTCATTTGCATCTGTAGAGCAGCAGTCCTCTGCCGTCACCTTGGTAATGAAGGCTCTCAGGGCGGCGAAGACGTGCTTGAGCGCAGCCTCTGATTGGCCGACCCTCAGGAAGGTCAGGTAGACATCGAACACCTTTTTCATCAGGGGGTTGTGGCCATCGCATTCCAGCAGCTGACTCTGAGGTGAGAGAACAAGGCAAAAGACAAGCTGGTCAACCAATCGACGAACCTGCCATGACCCAATCCACCAATCAACAAACCAAGCAATGACCCAATCCAACAATCAATGAACCAAGCAAAGACTCCATCCGCCAATCAACAAAATGAACTATATCATCCAATCAATCAATCAATCAATCAATGAAATCTGACACAGCTATTTTACATTAAATATTGGGGAAAACAGAGCAGCAGCACATTGCAGGTGTGTGACGCAGGGAGGGCCAGCTGACCTTGAAGCTCTGGGTGAAGAGGGTGATGACGTCCAGCACGGTCAGGCAGACCTCAGCGGAGACGTTCCCCTCCAGCAGAGACTGGTGGTTGATCTCTGCCTCCGAGGGTCCGGCGACTGAGCGGCGACAGCAGTGACCAGCGTCAGTTATTTGGACCTCTACATTTCCAGCTAGTTCATTATCCCAGCTGTAACCTGCTCAACCCGTTGTATTTGCCGCGACAGATCCCTCATTACATTTCTATTACACCCATTCTACCTCTACTATACACCAGGCTGGCCAGTGGAGGATGGGCTCCCCCTCCATAGCCGGGTTCCTCCAAAGTTTTCTTCCCATCAGGGAGTTTTTTCTTGTCACTGTCTAAGGAATTTTCTCCCCACTGGGCGAGGGCTTTTTTAAACCTCATGGCTATCTGGCGGCTCAGGCCTGGTTTAGCTTTATCTGCTACTCTGTAAAATGTCCTTACAGTGACAGTTTACAGAAAAAAAAAAAAAAAAAAATTGATTTGATTTGATTTGATTAAGCCCTTGGTGAGGGGCTGTGGCGGGTGGCGGGTGACGGTTGGCGGTCGGCGGGAGGGGTGCGAGCCGCACCTGTACTCAGGGTGAACGAGGTGTCCATGGTGCCGAACTGCTGGATCTTAGCCTGCATGAGGCCCGTTCTGCTCCGCATGACCGGCATGGTCTGAGACTTCCTGTCTGGAGAGAAGTGCTTCGACACCCAGGGGTCCTGACTCCTACAGACACACACACACACGCGCACACACACGCACACACATGCACACACCCATGCACACACACACACACACACACATACACACACACACACACGCACACACACACACACATGCACACACATACACACACACACACACACACACACACGAACACACGCACATAGACACACGCACACATGCAAACACACACACACAGACACGTGCACACATGCAAGCGCATTATTTTTATTTGTTTAAAGGAGCGACCTTAAGGTCATTTACGAGCTGAATCCAACCTTCATGTGTATCATGCAAATCCTGTCATAACTGCTGGATCTTCCCTAGATACCGCAGAAGCCCCACTTCCCAGAAATTCACCATGACGACCTCGAGGTGGCCTTCTCACCTGCTAATGTTCCTCTTCCCGATATATCTGAACTGCGTCAGGCACGTCCTGGAAGAGAAGGAAAACACAGCGCGGCCACAGCTGATTAAAGACATCCTGCACGACCCCCCCCACCCCCCCCCCCAAAAAAAACAACGTGTCCCAGAGGCCCCCGTGACGGCGGCTCGACTCCCCGGCCGTCCCACAGAGTCGGTACGCGTCCCGCACAAAGAAAACAAGACTGAGTTCACAGAATCCCACAGGATGGGGGAGAAAGGGGTCAGGCGGTCTGGTCGTAACGGACTGAACCGGAGTCTTCTTAGAAAACTCTAAAAGTCAGTTCCTCATCTGCACCTCTTCATCTGTTCCGCAATAACGGAAGGGAAAGCTGGCCTACGGGCACGTTCACCCAGCTTGCCAGACTCAATTATATACTTCTGACATAATGTGAAATGAAAAAAACAAAAACAAAAATCTAATGCTGTTATATCTGTGGTGCCAGAAAAATCGAATGCAGTTATATCTATGGTGCCTACAAAACCTAAGGTTGTAATACCTATGGTGCCTGAAAAATCTAATGCTGTTATATCTATGGTGCCTGAAAAATCTAATGCTGTTATGCCTATGATGCCAGGAAAATGTAATGCTTTTATATCTGTGGTGACTGCAAAATCAAATGTGGCTACATCTATGGTGCCTTCAATATACATTGTGGTTGTAAGCTATAGTGCCTGCAAAGTCAAATGGCGTTATATCTGTGGTTCCTTGTAAATCTAATGCGGTCATATCTATGGTTCCCTCAAAATCGAATGCCATTATATCTATGGTGCCCGGGGGGTCACACTCACTCCAGTAGGCCGAGGAAGTTCATGATGTCCTGAGGAGCCACTTTGTTCCAGTAGGACTGCAGGGTTTCTGTGGACAGACAAGGTCAGACAAGGTCAGACAAGGTCAGACAAGGTCAGACAGTCATCACCGCGAGGCCGACCAATCGGCGCTCTCGACTGGTATAAGCGGCGGGAAATCAAGTGACTGTCTCTCCAGGGGGTTTCAGAGGAGAACAGACACACCGCTGCGTGGCGTAGCGGGCGGGGCGACTCTACACGCGGGTATGTCCGTGCGGGCAGTGCCAGGCCCGGCGTTTCACAACGTAAAAGGATCTGCGAGCGGAGTGCCAGAGAACGCGGTACTGAAACGCGGAAGGCTCGCCACTGAAACCAGAACCGAGAGACAGAGAGACAACATTCCTCTTGTGCGGATTAGCCTTCCGCAGCCCGAGGCTTGTGTCAGCGGGTCAGAGGGGTCGCGACTGACCTTCCGCCACGGTCCGGGCGATGTGCAGGAAACACAGGAGCAGGCCCTTGACCTCGTACGGACCCAGTCGGCCAACAGGGGGCAGCGTACTCATGGTGGAACGCCGCCTGTTGATCTGGGTGGGGGGAGGGGGGGGAGGAGAGGCGGGGAGTGGGGGGGGGCAGCGTCAGCAGAATCTGCGGCTCTGATCTCCGTGGTGATACGTGCTCACAGCGTGCGACAGCGGGGCTGTCAGCGTGTTACAATGTTGGGCGTTATGGTGCGATTGATGACATCATAGCGGGCGTTATGGTGCGATTGATGACATCACAGCGGGCGTTATGATGCGATTGATGACGTCACAGCGGGCATTACGGTGTGATTGATGACATCACAGCGGGCGTTACGCAGGGGTGTGATGGCGGTGTCGCGGCGGCGCTCACTCACCCCGTCCGTGCTCTCCTGAGCGGCCGGCTCCGTAAACAGGGAGCTTCGGGAATCCTCCCTCCTCACCACGTGCCCGTTCTGAGCCGCAAAGCCTGCTGGGAAAGGGGGGGGGGTGAAGCGAGACTCTGTTCAAACACCCCAACTCCACCCTCGCTCACTCAACGCAAAAATACTGTCGGCAGGTCTGAGACAGGCCCACATACTCACACGGTAAACACAGCCTATCGTCAAAAGCCTATATGAGCACAGCATTTACACAGCGGCGAACTGTGCTCCCAAACTCACAGAAACACATTCAAAACACGAGCACGTTCACAATAAAACACCCGCAGCCACGATCGCCTTGACACACGTAAACACGTTCACAAACTGGAACACATTAAAAAAAACAACAAAAAAAAACTGTGCACCCAAACACACAGAAACACACCGACACACAAACACAGATATTTCCTCAGTCTGAAAATGTTGACGAGATCAAGCTTCAGAATATCGTCCATCCCGCTGGCAGGAAAGGCCGTAGAAAGACGCTGAGTCGGAGAGGTGCATGCTGGGACCTGGCTGCGTAGCTGCGGAGACGCCGGGGGCCTCACCGTGCTCCTTGTCCGCGGCTGCGCTGGTCCTGCGAAGGTCTCCCGACGCACACGCCAGCGTGAGGTCATCGCCTGAGGCCTGCACGAGCCAAGAACCGACTTCACCTCACGTCACCTTCATTTGACGTGTTTCACATTCAAAAATCATAGGCTTTTTTCCCCCAACAGATTTCGCAATAGCAAACATCAAACTATTTTTTTCCCCCAGATAACAACTGCGGGCTGGATTGGCACCGATTCTGGCCGACTTCGGGGTCACTGGATATCTGGGTGATGGTCGGTTGTGTGACTACTATACAATTCCATTGACACACTAACAGCACTGCGTTTGAACGAGACACTAACAGGCCTGTGTTTGAACAAGCCTGTGATCTAAGAGCCACTAACAGACACTAACAGGCCTGTGTTTGAAGGAGACTCTAACAGCCCTGTGTTTGAACAAGCCTGTGATCTAACAGCCACTAACAGACACTAACAGGCCTGTGTTTGAACAAGCCTGTGATCTAAGAGCCACTAACAGACACTAACAGGCCTGTGTTTGAAGGAGACTCTAACAGCCCTGTGTTTGAACAAGCCTGTGATCCAACAGCCACTAACACTAACAGGCCTGTGTTTGAATGATAGAACTTTATTAGATGTCTCACCGCCAGTGCCAGGCTGGGAGTGGGCGTGGCCAGCCGGGCACACAGCTGCTTCTGGTTCTGATAGAGCAGCTCCAGCAGAGGCAGGTACAGCACGCAGATTCGGGCCTGCTGGTTCTGCACACGCCCACACGCACGAGTCCATACATGACCACCCATACGCACACACACAGACAAGCACCCACATACACACACACACACACAGACAAGCACACGCATACACACACACACAGACAAGCACACGCATACACACACACACAGACAAGCACACACATACAGACAAGCACACCCATACGCACACACACAGACAAGCACCCACATACACACACACACACACAGACAAGCACCCACATACACACACACAGACAAGCACACACATACACACACACAGACAAGCACGCACACAAAGAAACACATGCACACAGTCAACCACTTTTCATCACTGCAAAGGTAACACTGCCAACTAAACGTTTCACTGTTTCATTCAAGGACACGACAGGACACTCGCAATGTAAACCTGAGTGTCAACATTTCGAATGGTGTGCAGCTCAGCAAGATTATCCTTAAACAGCCAAGCTTTTAAGTAGGGCAATTAATCAAGCTGCCCTACCCTGGATTTAACTGTCAGTCAAGGTAGCCTTTAATCGAATACAGTACTGTGTAATTACTGTTAAACACCGCACAGGGCTGTACACATGAGGTTTCCGTCTGCAAATCTTCCTTAACGACACAATCCTCTGGCTGTATGCCACACAGCATGGCCTCAGTCAGTGTGCGAAACCGTCATGGAATGCAGATTTCTCAAACTCTGAGAAAAAATTGGGTTCTTTCATCTTCTGATTCAGAATGACTTTTTTATTGTTGTTCAAAACGAGTGATTATTTGGCTTCGCATATTCTGCGACCTCGATTTCCTAAGAAACAACACTAAAAAACTGTAATGATCAGTTAATAACTGGGAACTTCAGAATGAGCATTTCTCAAATTCTGCTCATGGCAATCGTCGTCAGGCAACCTTGTGTCTGTAAAACATATAAACATTCAGCAGCGTTCTGTTACGTTATCTGCTCATTTGCGTGCAACACACCCTTATCGAGGACATTGGACTTTTCCATTAATACGATGACAGTAAGTTATAGATTAACCTCTAGCACTGGCAACTCGCAGTAGGAATTTGCATTGTGTACATTTTGGAGCCTATCCCAGCATGCACTGGGTGAATGCACCCTGGATTGGGCCTCTAACCCAACCCACCATTAACACACACTCATACCTATGGGTAATTCAGAGTCTTCGATTAGTCTACATGCATGGCTTTGGACTGTGGGAGGAAACCGGAGTGCCCAGAGAAAACCTCTGTTAGCATTCGATCGAGGAAATAAAAGTTTGTCTCCTCGATGCAACACCTGATTTTCTGCCTATCATATGAAAAACAAAAAACTGCTCTCCGGTGTCAAGACAGAGGGCGTATCTGAGAGAATCTTAGAGAGTCGGGGATCAAATCTGTTTCAATTCAGCCAGCCCAGGAAAACAGACCAAAATTCACGAATTGAGAAAAATGCCCATGCTGAAAAGGAAACGACGCCCCCCCCCCCCCCCCAGCCGCGGAGGGCAATCGGCCCCCTCCCCCGCCGCTGGCCCCCTCCGCACGCCGCGCTCACCTTGGACGTGGTGTACCTGTCGTCCAGGGCGTGCTTGACCATGAGGTTCTTCAGCACGGCCACGCCCAGCTGCCGGATCTCCGGGCAGCCGTTCAGGGCCTCGGCCACCTCCCGCAAAAGCAGGCCCACCAGGAAGTGGTTCCGGCAGTACTCCTCCGTCAGGCTGTACTCCAGGCCCAGGTCTGCGGCGCGCACACGGAAGGGGTCAGGGGTCAAAGGTCATGGAGGGTCAGGGGGTCAAAGTTCACGGATGGTCATTGGGTCAAAGTTCACGAAGGGTCAGGGGTCAAAGTTCATGGATGGTCATTGGGTCAAAGTTCACGAAGGGTCAGGGGTCAAAGTTCATGGATGGTCATTGGGTCAAAGTTCACGGAGTGTCAGGGGTCAAAGCTCAGACCTGACGAGCGCCTCAAACCCCGCCCCCTGCCCCCTCCCGCACAGGCCGCCATTTTTGAGCCCCCGTGTTAGACCAAAGCAGCTCCTGCCACTGACAGATTTCTGACAGAGAGAAATTTCTGACAAGGCCTACCCCATCCACCCTTCCCTGCCCAAAATGTACCCCACTTTTTTATTTTTATGTGATGCTCATCCAGTGATTCTATATGTATGGCAGGACTTTCACACAACGGAATTTTGGGACCTACACTGTAAGACTAGTTAGAGCCAGAACTGAGGCACACACCTGTGAGCTGGACATAAAGAGCAGTGCACCTGGTGTATCAGCTCGACAGGGACTACTCAGCTAATTATACATATCTGCACTGCTCAGCCATGATGATGTTTGAATGTGGCGGCCATATTGTCACCCCGACCAAAAGTTTCCATTACATTTGAAGCCTTTAACTTCGAGGCACTGCAACTGCGTGGCAGGGCGTGTGCGCAAGGCAGGGGAAGCAGTTCTGTCCAGAGTACACTTACGATTCTGCGGAAACAGCGCATACTCAAGCCATGAGTCTCGGGTTATGTTTCAGCCAATGCAGAAAGACAGGCATGTGTTTGCATGAGAGGCTTTCTCCAGAAAAACACCACCCCTACACTGATTACATAAACATATCAGAGCTTGAATTCAATTCATAATGCCAGAAACGTAGAGGATTTCAAAAGCATCTAATACTTATTACTAAGGACGGTCCTTCTCATATCGGATTGTTGCTGCTAAGGTGCTAAGAGCAGCCCGCTGTGCACTTGAACAGGAGATGTTTTTCTCAGAGAGCCGCCGGCCAGCTCGTTTACGATTTCGATTCAGGCTTTGAAGCAATCAGGGCGACGCAAAAAAAAACTATTTTGGCAAACCGGGACAAACCGTTTCCAGATTATACTGGGAGGTTGGCAGCCGAAACACACCCTTATCGGCCCCAGGGGGGGTGGGGGTCAGTGGGTGGACGTTTCACAAACAGGATTACCGAGGATAACTGCGCTGAGTAAAAACCTGGTACAGTTCTTTCTTTTTAATTTTTTTTTACCTCAGTCCATATTCCATATTTGGGAGGGCTCCGGGTTTTACTTTAGTGCATTTGTCTGGCTACCTCCAGCATTGCAGCTTTGTGAAACTGAGCCCATGTCTCACTGTGTTTTCAAAAAAAAAAAAAAAGAGTTGCGAAGCTCTAGTGCGCTGCAAAGCATAAGGAGCCCGTTAGTGATTGTGTGCATCCCAGAACAAAAAGGCTCGGCAGAAAGGTTAGTGAGCGAGCCGGGTTATGTTAGGCCACGCCTCTCAGAGAGGGAGGGGGTGGCGGTGGTGGGTGGGTGGGGGCGTCACCTTACCTACTGTGCTGAAACGCTCCACTGCATACGAAATTAAGTCTGACCCCAGGTAAAAAAAAAAAAAAAAAACAGAAACAGAAACAAAAACAAAAAAAAAACCTCATAAGAATTCCATGCATAATTTTATGAAGCACCTTAAGGGCCGGTGCACAGGAAACACGTTTAAACAAAACAAACCCCTCTGGCAAAGCATTGTGGGTGATGCCCCAATGCAATGTGACTGTTGTTAAGCGTGAAGATGGACCAAACCATTCAGCCAGACTAAAACAAAATGGGGAGGCGGGGGTGTGTGGAGGGTGAGGGTGACGCGATTGGCCAGCTGCAGCTGTGGGAGGGGTTACGCGTGGGGGGCGTGTGGAGGGTGAGGGTGATGCGATTGGCCAGCTGCAGCTGTGGGAGGGGTTACGCGGGGGGGGTGTGTGGCGGGTGAGGGTGACGCGATTGGCCAGCTGCAGCTGTGGGAGGGGTCACGCGCAGGCGAGGAGACGTCAGCACCTACCCTGCACGCGATGCAGCTTGGTTCGTCCGAACGCCATGGGCAAGTTGAGCGGGATGTAGTGCTCGTGGTTACAAACCACCATGAGGAACTCCAGCTTCATCTCCGTCAGCACCTGTTTGGAGAAGCTGTCGTTAATAAAGAACTGTAGCAACAAAAAAAACAAACAAACAAAAACTAAACAAACTATGAGAGACAATTGAGTGAAGCAAGAAACGCTTATCCAAAGCGTTGTTAACAATGACAGATAAAATGTTAATACATGTGTGGAAGCCATTTAGCAACTGCTGATACATGTCATTTATTTTACATTCACTTTTGTGTCATGTTTGTATTACTTTACTCAACTGAACTGGGGTGTGGAATGGGGGGGGGGGGGCACATTAGGAATTTGGGATTTGTTTGTGGGGGTGTGGGATAGGGGGTTTCTAGAGGGACTACACAGGAAAATCTGTATTTGTCTTTGTTGTCTCTGCCACGAATGAACTGCACGAAAAGCACTTTGTCATCATTAATGGTCCAGACATGACTACCAGACGTTTGGCGTACGCACACATTACAAATGACAAAACTCCCTACCAGACGAAGGGCCTCGGACGCCAGCAACGCTTTATTCTGGCTTGTCATACGTAGCGCAAGAATGTTTTTTTTAAATATATTTTTTGGGCTTTTTTCCCTTCAGCTTTATTTGACAGAACAGCGTAGAGAGAGACAGGAAGAATTGGGAGAGAGAGAGACGTGCGACGTGCGACGTGCGACGTGCGACAAAGGTCAGCAGTCGGATTCGAACTGCCGACGTCGCGGTTCGTGATGAGCACGTGGATGGCGCTCTACGGGCTGCGCCACTAGAGGCCCCCTCCCCCTGCACTTGCAAAGCGACTCCACCCACATTTGTTGTAACACTTGCTGGAATGACACTGTTTCCGTGTTGTGCCAGAATTTTGATTAATCTCGCGTTTCTCAACAGGGTATTTAGAATCGTTCTGGCTTGTAACGAAAAGGCGTTTTCCCTCCGGCGGGAGGACTGGGGACTGTAGGAAGCCGAGCTGCTGGAAACGCTTGGCTGCACTGCAACTGCACCAGAGCACACTGCAACTGCACCGGTGCACACTGCAACTGCACAGGAGCACACTGCAACTGCACCGGTGCACACTGCAACTGCACTGGAGCACACTGCAACTGCACCGGTGCACACTGCAACTGCACCGGTGCACACTGCAACTGCACCGGTGCACACTGCAACTGCACAGGAGCACACTGCAACTGCACAGGAGCACACTGCAACTGCACAGGAGCACACTGCAACTGCACAGGAGCACACTGCAACTGCACAGGAGCACACTGCAACTGCACAAGAGCACACTGCAACTGCACCAGAGAACACTGCAACTGCACCGGTGCACACTGCAACTGCACAGGAGCACACTGCAACTGCACCGGTGCACACTGCAACTGCACAGGAGCACACTGCAACTGCACCGGTGCACACTGCAACTGCACAGGAGCACACTGCAACTGCACCGGTGCACACTGCAACTGCACAGGAGCACACTGCAACTGCACTGGTGCACACTGCAACTGGACCGGTGCACACTGCAACTGCACTGGAGCACACTGCAACTGCACCGGTGCACACTGCAACTGCACCAGAGCACACTGCAACTGCACAGGAGCACACTGCAACTGCACCGGTGCACACTGCAACTGCACCGGTGCACACTGCAACTGCACAGGAGCACACTGCAACTGCACTGGAGCACACTGAAACTGCACTGGTGCACACTGCAACTGCACAGGAGCACACTGCAACTGCACCGGTGCACACTGCAACTGCACTGGAGCACACTGCAACTGCACAGGAGCACACTGAAACTGCACTGGAGCACACTGCAACTGCACCAGAGCACACTGCAACTGCACAGGAGCACACTGCAACTGCACAGGAGCACACTGCAACTGCACCAGAGCACACTGCAACTGCACAGGAGCACACTGCAACTGCACCAGAGCACACTGCAACTGCACCGGTGCACACTGCAACTGCACCGGTGCACACTGCAACTGCACCAGAGCACACTGCAACTGCACTGGAGCACACTGCAACTGCACCAGAGCACACTGCAACTGCACTGGTGCACACTGCAACTGCACTGGTGCACACTGCAACTGCACAGGAGCACACTGCAACTGCACCAGAGCACACTGCAACTGCACAGGAGCACACTGCAACTGCACCGGTGCACACTGCAACTGCACCAGAGCACACTGCAACTGCACTGGTGCACACTGCAACTGCACAGGAGCACACTGCAACTGCACTGGTGCACACTGCAACTGCACTACACCACACTGCAACTGCACTGGTGCACACTGCAACTGCAAACGCGGGCTGTACTGTACTGCACCGGTGCGCACTGCAGACACCGGACAGGCAACAGAAATGACTACGCAACCATGCAACCCCTCATAGACAACCCGTAATAAAAGAAAACTGTTATTTAGGTTCTTAATTAAAAAAAAAAACCCTAACCCTAACCCTAACCCTAACCCTAACATCTGGCGGCATTCATACTGCAGCACCACGCTTGGGGGAACTGAAGTTACGAATCACAGGGACAGCTACATAGGCCGGTCAGCTTAGCATATTAACATAAATAATGGTCCAGTGCTGGCCATTATTGCTTAATATCATTAGAACCACTGGCCAGCATCCAACGCAGAACAACAACATCCTTTTTATTGAACGTCCCTAGTAGATCTCAGCATGGCAGAATATATGGCTCTTAAGATTAAGACTAGACTCAAGTCCCCAACAAGGCAATGACTTTCTGGGTCTTAGAAGGTCATGCAATCAATTCAGGTTATTTATGGTGTTTTTATGGTTTTTATGGCTTCTCATCGACGTTATCTGCACGCGATCTTACAGAGCACTTCAGCGAATGCTGTGTATACACTTGGGAAATGTAGTTCGCTGGACCTGTCCCTGCTGCTCCCATGACTCACAGATGCCCTTAGGTCCTCTTACAGTGTAAGTCACTCTGGAATAAGAATGTCTGCTAAAAAGGAAATCAGTGCAATGTGAGGTAATGATGCTGTGCCACTGCACTGTCCAGCAGGGGGCACTGCAGCTGTGTTGCCGTACCGCACCTTAGGGTCCTTGAGGCTGAAGCCGCACATGTAGTCATTGACCAGGCTGAAGGCGTAGCCCCTGTTCATGAAGGTGAAGCAGCGCTGTGCGGAAAGAGGAGACAGTCGTCACATGACAATGCACACGGCAACGGTGCACACGGCAACGGCGCACACGGCAACGGCAACACAACGCAAACAGTGAAAGTGCGGCGTGTTCCCCGGACACAATGCTAAAAGGCTGCTGCACACCGATTCTTCCCCCGTTCCAGCCCCCAAAAATGGAATGAAGGCATACAGCTGCCTTTTATTTTCAGATTTCCAATGAAGATATTACATGCAGAAAAATCGTGGGGGGGGGGGGGGGCGATGAGTCATCCTGATGGAAGTTGATAAGGGTGAGGGGGCGGGCTGAGGAATGAGAGGGTGACTCGTGGCGGTACTGGTGGTGGGGTGGGGGGGTCGTGGCGGTACTGGCGGTGGGGGGGGGTTGTGGCGGTACTGGCGGGGGGGGGGGGTCGTGGTGCTGGCGGGGCGGGGGTCATGGCGGTACTGGCGGGGGGGGGGGTGATGGTACTGGCGGAGGGGGGGGGTCATGATGGTACTGGCGGAGGGGGGGGGTCATGGCGGTACTGGCTGGGGGGGGGGGGTCATGGCGGTACTGGCAGAAGGGGGGGGGTCGTGACGCACCTTGATGAGCCCGGCGAGGCTCAGGTTGATGCAGCGCGCCTCCTCCGGGATCTCGGCGTGGCGGATGGTGATGTGGGGCATGATGGAGAGCAGCAGGGACTGCAGCGCCTGGTGGAAGCTGTCCGGGAACCGCTGGGGGCGCGGCATCTACGGGGGGGGGGGGGGGAAGTCGGGGGGTAGCGCACAACTGATTTAGTGGAAAGCCTGGCTGCGTTACATCACCAAAAAACAACCAAAGAAAAAACAACAACAACAAAAAGTGTGGAAACAAAATGGTGGTGGCCGCGATGTTCTCCTCGCCGACACCCAGGCCAAAAAAAAAAAAAAGGGCAGCAGCGCAGAGCCAGCATGAGCAAGAAAACATTTACAGCGTCGGCGTAAAACAACGTTGCGCCATCGCCCCCGTGTCAGAGAGCTCCGGTTTCTCTCTGCCGCGGCAGGTCAGCAGCCCTCTGAAGAGCTTTATTATGAGCTGGCGATGTGCGCAGACACAGAAACACTGAGCCCTCGACCGGACCGCCTGCGTGAACGTGAGCTCGTAACTGCCCATCAAAACTACAGCGAAGAAGCTGCACTATAACCCTGTCAGATCTACAGTGATGAAGCTGCATTATAACTCTGTCAGACCTACAGCGATGAAGCTGCATTATAATCCTGTCAGACCTACAGTGATGAAGCTGCATTATAACCCTGTCAGACCTACAGCGATGAAGCTGCATTATAACTCTGTCAGATCTACAGTGATGAAGCTGCATTATAACCCTGTCAGATCTACAGTGATGAAGCTGCATTATAACCCTGTCAGACCTACAGTGATGAAGCTGCATTATAACCCTGTCAGACCTACAGCGATGAAGCTGCACTATAACCCTGTCAGATCTACAGTGATGAAGCTGCATTATAACCCTGTCAGACCTACAGCGATGAAGCTGCATTATAACTCTGTCAGACCTACAGTGATGAAGCTGCATTATAACCCTGTCAGACCTACAGTGATGAAGCTGCATTATAACCCTGTCAGACCTACAGTGATGAAGCTGCATTATAACCCTGTCAGACCTACAGTGATGAAGCTGCATTATAACCCTGTCAGACCTACAGTGATGAAGCTGCATTATAACCCTGTCAGACCTACAGCGATGAAGCTGCATTATAACCCTGTCAGACCTACAGTGATGAAGCTGCATTATAACCCTGTCAGACCTACAGTGATGAAGCTGCATTATAACCCTGTCAGATCTACAGTGATGAAGCTGCATTATAACCCTGTCAGACCTACAGTGATGAAGCTGCATTATAACCCTGTCAGACCTACAGCGATGAAGCTGCATTATAACCCTGTCAGACCTACAGTGATGAAGCTGCATTATAACCCTGTCAGACCTACAGCGATGAAGCTGCATTATAACCCTGTCAGACCTACAGCGATGAAGCTGCATTATAACCCTGTCAGACCTACAGTGATGAAGCTGCATTATAACCCTGTCAGACCTACAGTGATGAAGCTGCATTATAACCCTGTCAGACCTACAGTGATGAAGCTGCATTATAACCCTGTCAGACCTACAGTGATGAAGCTGCATTATAACCCTGTCAGACCGACAGCGATGAAGCTGCATTATAACCCTGTCAGACCTACAGTGATGAAGCTGCATTATAACCCTGTCAGACCTACAGTGATGAAGCTGCATTATAACCCTGTCAGACCTACAGCGATGAAGCAGCATTATAACCCTGTCAGACCTACAGCGATGAAGCTGCATTATAACCCTGTCAGACCTACAGTGATGAAGCTGCATTATAACCCTGTCAGACCTACAGCGATGAAGCTGCATTATAACCCTGTCAGACCTACAGTGATGAAGCTGCATTATAACCCTGTCAGACCTACAGTGATGAAGCTGCATTATAACCCTGTCAGACCTACAGTGATGAAGCTGCATTATAACCCTGTCAGACCTACAGCGATGAAGCAGCATTATAACCCTGTCAGACCTACAGCGATGAAGCTGCATTATAACTCTGTGACAGAGTTAGTGACAGTGTGATTGGAGGCAGAGAGAGAGATTGGGGGAGACGATTTGGGGTCAGGGAGGGGAAAAACTGTCAGTGACAGAAAGTGAGAAAAGGTGACAGAGAAAGCAAGAGACCAGGTAAGAAAAAGAAAAAAGTGAAAGGAGGTGTCAAGTTTTAATTGTGTGAAAAACATACCGCTGATGTATCGCACAATGAATTCAAATGCCACTCCAAGCATGCCAAGCATTTTATTTAACTGAAGTGAAAGTGAGAGGGAATCTGTAAGTGGCAGTGTTCATTCATCACTAACAGTAGACATAGGGTCCAACAGGCACCACATGTACTCCGCAAAATTTAATTTAACATTTTACAGAGCACTTTTCTATTTACACACCACTTTACACTTTACTATTTACACGCTGTTTACACCTTACTAGTTACATGCTATTTACACTGTACTATTTACACCCCATGTACACGCTATTTACACTTCACTATTTACACGCTATTTACAATTGACTATTTACACTGTACTATTCACACCCCATGTACACGCTATTTACACTTCACTATTTACACGCTATTTACAATTTACTATTTACACTGTACTATTCACACCCCATGTACACACTATTTACACTGTACTATTCACACCCCATGTACACGCTATTTACACTGTACTAGT
This sequence comes from Anguilla anguilla, assembly GCF_013347855.1. NCBI lineage: Eukaryota > Metazoa > Chordata > Actinopteri > Anguilliformes > Anguillidae > Anguilla > Anguilla anguilla. Next base: position 5,104,333 of record NC_049203.1, read on the forward strand.
CACACCCTATTTACACTGTACTAGTCACACCCCATGTACACGCTATGTACACTATGTATTAAATCATGAAGCAAGGGAAGCGTGGCGGCCGTGGGTGAGAGCACAGGCAGGAGATCAGGTTTTAATCACATGACTAAGCCTCTATGATGGCTTTGTTCTCTCGGTCCGCCCCCGGGACCTAAAACCAACAAGGTTGTTTCCGCATTCACCAGGTTTCAAGGAATTAGGAAGTGAAAGGAGTTTTTTCTTTTTCTTTTTCTTTTTTTTTTTTTTTTTAAAAAATCCAAAAGGCCCGTGCGAGTGGGAAATTCCATGCCGGACAGGTGCAGAGACACGCACCTTTATCCTGTTTCCGTCCTGCAGGTACTGCGCTATCGACTTGGCCATGGTTTCCAGGAAGAACCAGGAGTACTGCGGGGGGGGGGGGGGGGGGGGGGGGGGGAAGCATGGGAAATGTGAAAGAGTGAACCCCAGAACACACCCAGGTGAGAACATCAGAAGCTCCTGCCAAAACTAATATACTGACTAATACACTGGAGTTGATATTAAGAGTCCAGGGGGGCCAGTCAGGGAGCTCTGACTGCACTTGGCTGCATCTCTAAATTAACACACTCAATTACTTTGGGTACCTTGGGGCAATCTACAGCAGAATGTCTGGCATGTTCACAACTGAATGGCTTAAGTTAAAGTTCATGAGGAAATAGATCCAGGCAGCATTTCTGCACTGAGTGTACAGTAGGAAAAAAACGGCAACCTGAGTTGATTGTGTGGGATAGAGTGACATCTGCTGGACAGGATGGGAACAACTTGTATCTCCGGCTTCAGAAAACATTCAATGTGGCCCCCTCTATACCACTTGGCCCAACATTAGCTAGGTAATTCATTTGTATACAAACACGTGTGCAACCCGCATACACACATGCACATACACGCACACACACACACACACACACACACCAACATGCACACGCACACACACACCAACATGCACACACACGCACACACACACACACTCACCTTGAGCAGCTTGTTGCTGGTGATGACATCAGCGGTCTGCTTCAGGATAGCAGTCACGGCAGTGGCCAGGACTTCGTGTGTGGTCATTGAGCTTCCTCCCGCCATCTTATTGGTCATAAAAACATACTGTGGGCACAGAGCAGGGATGTTCTGGTTAGGAGCCAAGATGGCAGATCATTTCCAAAAAGGCATTCAAGACATACATGAAAACAAAAACTGTGTCTATTGTTGTTGCAAAATTATTCTGTTATTCTCCAAAGAAACCATTCAAAGGGTTTGGGTTTGCAAGTCGCATAAACCTTTTGGGACTTTTATTTTGAAACAGCTGACTCGCTTGCTCTACATCATAGCTGCCCAACCGTGTCCCTGGAGAACTACCGTCCTGTAGGTTTTCACTCCAACCCTAACAAAGCCGCACCTCATTCGACAGCTACACATCTCATTGAGCTGCTAATTAGTAGAGTCAGGCGTGCTTTGTCAAGGTTGAAATGAAAACGTACAGGACGGTAGATCTCCAGGAACAGGGTTGGAAACCACTGCTTTAATCAGTTCCGTTTGTGACAGAATAAACTCGTTCAGCAATGGACCCCTGCCCTGCACTGTCCCACACTCAGGCACAGCAAAGGGGAGGGAGCGCACAGGCACGACACACCTTGAGAAAAGAGCGCAGGTACTGATCCAGGCCCTCCTCGTGGCAGCGGGAGACGATGTGGATTATCACGCTGCGGAGACAGAGGACGCCGCAACCGTTAGGCAGGCGGGCCTTGCAACCAGGTGGACGTAGGTTTCAATCCCAGGTCAGGTCACCGTTCCCATGCACAAGTTACTCAACCTGAAATCACTCAGGTAAATATTTACCTGTCTTAAGCTCTGTTAAGAACTTGGAAAAGGGCTTCTCCTACAATGAATAATCCAATCGATCAATTTTCCTTCATCCTTTCCTGAAGCTCCCAGTGGGAAAAACAGTTATTCTATTCTGTTCTGTTCTCTTCTTGTAACAGGTCAATATCACTCAGGCAAAAGGATGCAAAATAAGTGAAAAACAAATAAACTGCAGAACAGGTGCTGTAAAATCATGCATTTGTGACTGTGCGTGTTGGGGGGTGGAGGGGGGGTGGGGAGGGGGTCACCGTGTGGAGTTGACGGCGATCTCGTGGGATTCTTTGGTTGCCGTGGTGAGGACCTCAAACAACTGGACCAGAATGGTGGGAAGGAACTTGATGATGACCTGGGTCTCCATAGCATGCAGACACTGGAGGGAGGGAGGGAGGGAGGGAGGGATTTATTTGATTGGTTATTGGATTTGATTTGCCTTCTTAACCATGGTTCCGGCACCTCACATAGTAACCATGTCTTTGGTATTAAGGGAGAGCGGGAGAACGTCTCATGTGACCTATGCATTTTAAGCTGGGGGGAGGGGGTGCACATACCATAGCAACTAGCAGCTTTCTATTATAGTCAGAGAGACAAAGAGTGGGCAAATTTTGTTGAATTCTATTGAATTCTACACAAAATGAAACTGATGTGGTCAGACTCATGGCTGGTGTACTCTGGTAACATCCTGCAACCTTCTGCCTTTGTTCCATGTCTTGAAAACATCTTGCTGGCCAATTAACACACATGTAGAAGTGGAGGAAGACACATTCAGAAACGGATTGGGCTAACAATGACAGAAACTACGATTCAGGGATCAAACATCGTGCTAATGAACTATCGTAGTTATTGTGTTTATTGCAGTATTGTTGTTTTTTTAGGAAAGAGAGAGGGGTAAACCGGAGAAGACAGAGGAGCATCTCTCACCTTCAGATACTTGATGAGTTCTGCTGGGCTGTCCTCAGAGCCGGAGCGAATCAGCTGGCAGTGCTGGAAGAACTTGTGCAGGTGCAGATCCTGAAATGGGCCAATCAGAACACAGAGCACCGCAAACGCACCAATCAGCTATCACAAATCATAACACAGAGCACCGCAAAAGCACCAATCAGCTATCACAAATCAGAACAACAGAGCACTGCAAAAGCACCAATCAGCTATCACAAATCAGAACAACAGAGCACTGCAAAAGCACCAATCAGCTATCACCAATCAGAACACAGAGCACCGCAAACGCACCAATCAGCTATCACAAATCAGAACAACAGAGCACCGCAAAAGCACCAATCAGCTATCACCAATCAGAAGACAGAGCACTGCAAAAGCACCAATCAGCTATCACCAATCAGAACACAGAGCACCGCAAAAGCACCAATCAGCTATCACCAATCAGAAGACAGAGCACCGCAAAAGCACCAATCAGCTATCACAAATCAGAACAACAGAGCACTGCAAAAGCACCAATCAGCTATCACAAATCAGAACAACAGAGCACCGCAAAAGCACCAATCAGCTATCACCAATCAGAACAACAGAGCACTGCAAAAGCACCAATCAGCTATCACAAATCAGAACAACAGAGCACTGCAAAAGCACCAATCAGCTATCACAAATCAGAACAACAGAGCACTGCAAAAGCACCAATCAGCTATCACAAATCAGAACAACAGAGCACTGCAAAAGCACCAATCAGCTATCACAAATCAGAACAACAGAGCACTGAAAAAGCACCAATCAGCTATCACCAATCAGAACAACAGAGCACTGCAAAAGCACCAATCAGCTATCACAAATCAGAACAACAGAGCACCGCAAAAGCACCAATCAGATATCACGAGATCACGAGAGAACTGCCTCCCTTTTTACTCAGGTGCAGGTTAAGCTAATCTGCGGTCACAATGCGAACATCACGCCACTCAAGGGCCCTTTCTGTTTGAACTGGCCCAGCGTGGGTGAGACAGACGTGGGCGGCGCGAGCGGCTGCGGGTACAACCAGCATACCTGGGTGTAGATGGTCGACGCCACGTGGGTCCTCACTTTGAACAGCGGCTTGCCGTTCTCCACCCACTTAACGTCCGGAGCCGACTGTGGGGGGGGGAGGTGGGGGGGGGGGGGGCGGGAACGAGAGCAGGAGGAGCACCAATCACATCGCAGCATTAGACACAGAACGGTAACGGGCTTCAGCGCTAAGGATGCTGGGAGCTCAGCGTTGCGTCTCCAGCCTGTAGAAAGACAGCCTGCTGAGGTCGGTTTTAGTGATGCGCGATAATATCAGGTCTGAATCGGTGTCAGTCAATGGTAGTTTAAAACCAACTCATTCGTACAACCGGATGCTAAGACGAATCTGAACGCTTCACATTTTAAGCGCTTACTGACATACGCCCAGCTAACACAAAACGTCCTCACAACGCTCGTGGAACGTTTGGCGAACGTTGTAACATTGCCACCACAACGGCGGCAGAGTTGTGAGCCGCGTTTTGCGTTAGCTGGGTGGCTCCCGTCGGCGCTGAGCTGGGAAACGGGACGGGCGAAGCGCAGGCCCGTGAAGACGCTCACCTTTTTGGAGTCCTGGGCCTTGTCCCACAGGTACCCGGCTGGCAGGCTGGCAGACACAGAGAGCTGCAGCTCGGAGGACTGCAGGCGCCCGTCCTTCAGCAGGGGGACCCAGGAGTAGCCCACTGACAACAGGAGTTACACACATTTCACAGACCAAGGACACACACACACCCATACACATACAGGCACACACACACACACACACACTGTCCCGTACTGCTGTCCTTGTGAGGACTTCCCATTGACTACATTCATTCCGTAACCTCTAACCCTAACCCTAACCCTAAACCCAACCACTACATGCCTAACCTTAACCCTAAGCTTAACCTAATTGTAACCTTGACCCTAAGTCCTAGCCCTAAAACAGCCTCTTGACCTTGTGGGGACCAGCATAAGGTCCCCACAAAGATAAATATTCCTCATATTTCTATCCTTGTGGGGACATTTGCTTCCCACAAAGATAGTATTACAAGTTCACACACACACACACACACACACACACACACGCAGGCACAGATAAGGCAGGTCTTACCCAACGACTCCACGCTTTCTCTCTTCTTGCTGCTGAACTCGCAGCTGATGTGGTGGAAGGTGAACAGCACGTGATGCTTCTCATGGATGTGCACAGGCAACTCAATCTTAACCTGCGAAGAAAACGCAGGCACAGCACAGGGTCTCTCACGTTTACTGAAACTAACCAAAGGAGCGCAGTCATAAAAAGTGAACTCATAAAGGATGGCGTATGCTGTAGCTTAAGGGAAAGCTGAACCTGTTTCAGGGCACATGAAGCGTTTGACAGTCTGCGGGACGGGGCGTGATTCGCCGTGGCGTCACCCAGGGAAGGAGGGTACGACGGGTCAGCGGGGTATCACAAGCGGGTCGGATTTCTCTGCTTAGTCTCAGGGGTGCGTTAGGGCAGCCCTCCTGGTTTCAGGGGTGCGCTAAGGGCAGCCCTCCTGGTTTCAGGGGTGCGCTAAGGGCAGCCCTCCTGGTTTCAGGGGTGCGCTAAGGGCAGCCCTCCTGGTTTCAGGGGTGCGCTAAGGGCAGCCCTCCTGGTGTCAGGGGTGCGTTAGGGCAGCCCTCCTGGTGTCAGGGGTGCCCTATGGGCAGCCCTCCTGGTGTCAGGGGTGCGTTAGGGCAGCCCTCCTGGTGTCAGGGATGCCCTAAGGGCAGCCCTCCTGGTGTCAGGGGTGCCCTAAGGGCAGCCCTCCTGGTGTCAGGGGTGCGCTAAGGGCAGCCCTCCTGGTGTCAGGGGTGCGTTAGGGCAGCCCTCCTGGTGTCAGGGGTGCCCTAAGGGCAGCCCTCCTGGTGTCAGGGGTGCGTTAGGGCAACCCTCCTGGTGTCAGGGGTGCCCTAAGGGCAGCCCTCCTGGTGTCAGGGGTGCCCTAAGGGCAGCCCTCCTGGTGTCAGGGGTGCCCTAAGGGCAGCCCTCCTGGTGTCAGGGGTGCCCTAAGGGCAGCCCTCCTGGTGTCAGGGGTGCGTTAGGGCAGCCCTCCTGGTGTCAGGGGTGTGTTAGGGCAACCCTCCTGGTGTCAGGGGTGCGTTAAGGGCAGCCCTCCTGGTGTCAGGGGTGCCCTAAGGGCAGCCCTCCTGGTGTCAGGGGTGCGTTAGGGCAGCCCTCCTGGTGTCAGGGGTGCGTTAGGGCAGCCCTCCTGGTGTCAGGGGTGCGTTAAGGGCAGCCCTCCTGGTGTCAGGGGTGCCCTAAGGGCTGCCCTCCTGGTGTCAGGGGTGCCCTAAGGGCTGCCCTCCTGGTGTCAGGGGTGCGTTAGGGCTGCCCTCCTGGTGTCAGGGGTGCCCTAAGGGCTGCCCTCCTGGTGTCAGGGGTGCCCTAAGGGCTGCCCTCCTGGTGTCAGGGGTGCGTTAGGGCAGCTCTCCTGGTGTCAGGGGTGCGTAAGGGCAGCCCTCCTGGAGTCAGGGGTGCGCTAAGCGACCATCACCACGAAGACCGTGCAGCTCGTTTGGCCAACTGCAGTGTAAACAAATTGGAGCATTTGCCTCAGAGGACAGGCACTGCTCCCGGAGTTAAAGAGGTCTTTGTTAGCAACTGGGAACTGCATACTGGGACAAAATACATTTTAAAGAGGATAAATATTGGTCAAAACACAGAAAGCACCAGCATATTTCTAGTTGTGGGAAAATGGTTGCGAAAGGAATAAAGATGGGCATTTTGGTAAAATACAGAAGCGTATTTGTTTTTTTTTTTCCTTTGTTTTTGTTTTCAAACACTAGTCATGGGATGCTGCAGCACAAAGCCTGAGGCATTTGGGAGCAATATCAAATTCGGCCACCGGGGGGCATCAACGGAAAATGACGAATGCAGAGAGCATGCTGGCTTGTCTGCACCAGTACTGTGCGTCAGGGGATGAGACTTCCGGGCAAATGAAATCATCAGCCTTGAGTCAGGCCCACAACATCCCAGTCTCACTGCTCCTTCAGACACTAATAGTTTCCATCTCAACCGAGCCCAGAACTTAAGTACAACCAGGCGATACAGCTGATTACATACACTGCCATAGAGCAGCTTCAGTTACAAGGTGGGTAGACTGCATCTGTGAGAAAATTACACTGATGGAAAGACTTTGCCGGGATGCAAGTGCACTTAGTATGTTTTCATCTTAACAAAGCATGTCCAACTAAAAACCTTCCCTGGGTTTATTCTTTTTTTTTTTTTTTTTTTTTTTTTACAATTTATAACTATAACTACGAAGTATAACAGCTTCAGACAACAGCTTTTTTCCCCCCACAGAGACCAAAATATATTTAAAAATATAAAACCTTTGTTCAAAATACAAAAGCGTATGAGGGGGGTCCCTCGAAAGCCCGTGAGCCTGGGTGGGGGGGGGGGGGGGGGGTTCTCCGAATCAGAATCGGCGAACCCGGGGTGCCGTAACTAGCCAACGAGGGCCCGGTTCTGCTTGACTCACCTCGTCATAAAACTCTGGGCTCTGGTTGTGGTGCAGGACGGCAGCGCACGCGCTGCTGGTGAAGACTGGCTCTCCCGGCTTGCCGTAGATACACTGCAAAGCAACACATTCACACGGGCGTGATTCACAAGGGAACGCGAGAAACGCACAGCGGCATCACCCTGTACACCGCCACACGCGTTAGCGGTGGCGCTGGAACGCGTGCTCGACGGCGGTCTTTGTGAAAACAAACCCGTACTTTGGGATAATGAGATGCTAGCGATAAACGACAGCCCTGCGCGAAGCTCTGAGTTCGCACACAGACCGTCAAGCTAAAGTCACAGATTGACCCGGCGTGAGTCAGGCAAGCACGTCGACACGCTTATAACCACGGAAACAAACGCAACAGCTGAAACAAATATGAATTTTTTTTATAAGTCACAGGATATTATGCAGATATATTTGGTCATACAAACCTTACCAAGCAAGGTTTCACTTTGAAAAAGGTTAAGACGGCAATGTTTCACCTTGGGAAGCGAACCTGCAACCTTCAGGTTACAAGCCCAGTTCCCCAACCTGCATGGCTAATCACACCCCTTAATTACACTACACTGCAGCCGTACGCTGACACTGCTATGGCTAGTGCAGATCGTTTCTGAGAGAAAAGCTCCAGCAGGAAGAGGAAGCGCTGTGTGGTTGAGGGGGTTAAGGGCTCTGGTGTGGGGGGGTGGGGTGGGTGGGGGATGTGTGGTTGGCTGAGCATGTCCCAGGACCAGTCGAGCCCCTCGTGCCTACTCATGTGACTGGGACCTCCCCGGGCCAAGTACAGCATCACAGGCATGGCCCAGACAAGGACACGGGGGCAGGTTGGGGCAACTGTGATGTCACTCCTAGGGCCCGTTATGTAGCAACAGGAAGTCCAGGCTTCCTCGGTGTTGCGATAAAATAACTGTGAAGTGCGGCAGGAGCCGGGGTGTAAACCACAGCCCCCGGGAGCAGCTCAGCGCTCCGCGGCTTCCGAAGAGGCAGTTCGCTCGCGTTCGCTGCTCCACCTGGACGCGCTCCCAACACACTTTCATCCTTTTTCCCCCCCCCGTTTCCAAAAGGGAAAATAACAACCGCTGGGCTGTTCTCCCACCCGCAAAAAAAAAAAAAAAAAAAAAAAAAAACTGAAGCTGTTTTTAATGCCTGCAAGCTGTCTGCAGGGAGTGAGGGAGAGAGAGAAAGAGGGAGAAAGAGAGGTGGAGAGAGGGAGAGAGAGAGAACAAGAGAGGGAGAGAAACAGGCAGAGAGGGAAAGAGCAAGAGAGACAGAGGGAGAGACGGCGAGAGGGAGAGAGAAACAGACAGAGAGAGAGAGAGAAAGAGAGAGAGAGGGAGAGAGAGGGGGGTGAGAAAGAATGAGCGAGTATTCATTATTTCTGTCCTGCCAACTGTAATGACCACCTAGAATCAGACTGTCTCCCTCCTCGTTTTGGACATGGACCTGCACTTTTTAGTAAAGACTTAAGAACAGTGTACAGGACAGCAATTTTTTTGGGGGGGGGGGGTCAACCCTGCGCTCACCTTCAGGCCAACGGCGCCCTCTTCGTCCGAGTCCCGGAACTGCATGCAGACCGCGATGTTCCGCGCCTGCGGAAAACACGCCACTTTTCCGTCACACGCTCTCTCGCGGCGCGCGGCGCAGGTCATGTGACGCGCGACGACTTCGCCCGTCCCGTAAAAAACCCCAAGAAACACCGACTCCACGCTCACATCACGCAGACAAACACGCTGGAACACACGCTACGCTCACATCACACAGACAAACACGCTGAAACACACGCACGCTACGCTACGCTACGCTCACATCACACAGACAAACACGCTGAAACACACGCACGCTACGGTACGCTACGCTCACATCACGCAGACAAACACGCTGAAACACACGCACACTACGCTCACATCACACAGACAAACACGCTGACACACACGCACGCTACGCTACGCTCACATCACGCAGACAAACACGCTGACACACATGCACTCTACAGGCCGAACGGGAGGCCCGTGGCACAAATGGCTTTTTTTTTCCAGTTAAAGAGAGGCTTGTTTATGTGGTAAAAAATCCACCTCGGCATTTTAACTTTAATTGAAACCTTGGATCTGAGCACTGAGCTGGTCAAAAGCCTAATCCTCATTTTTGGAACTGGACCCACAAAGGCTTTACGGGAAACGGCCTTACAGACATAATCACCTCGAGGAGCCGGTGAGACAGAGACCCGAGAAAGTCACAAGCCCCCGCACATTCTTCCCGGGATTTAAAAGCGTGTCTTTCAGCACCGAAGCACAAATTCATTCTGAGCTAAATCCAAGGTCTCTCAGGAGAAGAAACGCACGCGGCCGCACCGCAGCCTCGTACCTTGGCGAAGGTCTTCTGGCTGTCGTACTTGAGCTGCAGCGGGTAGACGTAGAGGTGGTGCTTGTACACCGTGAACGGGTGGTTGTACTTGGCCTCCTCGGGGAGAAACTCGTCGATCTCCACGGACACCCTCTCGCACTGCTCCTCGAAGGGCTTGACGGGGATGTAGGAGGAGGTGACCGAATCTGGGGGGGGGGAGTGGGGGAGGTGGGGGGGAGTGAGAGAAGAGACAATGGTCATTTCTCCAAAGAACATGATGAGTCAGCGGCGAATCTGTCTGTGAACACCCTTTACTGGATAGATCCAAGTCCATAGCATTCCCTACAGTAGCCTTGCCATACAACAACAGCAGCGCGTATACCTGCACAGTGCCCAGGGGGCAGAACAGTGTGTGTGGACAATGGCGTCAGGGGAGTCTACGTACTGGAGAAGTCCGGAGGCACGCATTCAATGGTGACGTTCAGCTGGCCGGGAATGATCTGCAGCTTGCTCTTCTCTGGCCTGCAGACGTCAGAGACAGGCTCTGTACAAAGCACTCTGTGCAAACTCACACACACACACGCAGCCATTGGGATACACTTGTACATACAGACACACGCACACAGACACACACACAGCCACTAGAATATACATGTACATACACATAGTAAATGAATCCGCACACACACACACACACACACGCGCACACATACGCACATACACACACACACACGCACACATGCACACACACACACACACACTCACTTCTTGATCTCTGCCAGCAGCTTCATGAGGTCATCGGTGGAGATCTTGCTGCTGTCCTGGCGGTACAGAGGGGAGAACTTCCCGTCCATGTCCAAGCTTCCCTGGGCATCCTTAAACACCTGTCTGAATCGCAGGTGAACCATTATGAATCAGGTAAACTGTAACACACCTGTATGAATCCGATACAGTGTAACACACCTGTATGAATCAGGTAAACTGTAACACACCTGTATGAATCCGATACAGTGTAACACACCTGTATGAATCAGGTAAAGTGTAACACACCTGTATGAATCCGATACAGTGTAACACACCTGTATGAATCAGGTAAAGTGTAACACACCTGTATGAATCAGGTAAACTGTAACACACCTATATGAATCAGGTAAACTGTAACACACCTATATGAATCAGGTAAACTGTAACACACCTGTATGAATCAGGTAAACTGTAACACACCTGTATGAATCCGATAAAGTGTAACACACCTGTATGAATCAGGTAAACTGTAACACACCTGTATGAATCAGGTAAACTGTAACACACCTGTATGAATCAGGTAAACTGTAACACACCTGTATGAATCCGATACAGTGTAACACACCTGTATGAATCAGGTAAAGTGTAACACACCTGTATGAATCCGATACAGTGTAACACACCTGTATGAATCAGGTAAAGTGTAACACACCTGTATGAATCAGGTAAACTGTAACACACCTATATGAATCAGGTAAACTGTAACACACCTATATGAATCAGGTAAACTGTAACACACCTGTATGAATCAGGTAAACTGTAACACACCTGTATGAATCCGATAAAGTGTAACACACCTGTATGAATCAGATAAACTGTAACACACCTGTATGAATCAGGTAAAGTGTGAGACGCAGTGTTAGGGCACAGTGTTAGGGTGCAGTGTTAGGGCGCAGTGTGAGGGCGCAGTGTAAGGGCGCAGTGTTAGGGCGCAGTGTAAGGGCACAGTGTTAGGGCACAGTGTAAGGGCACAGCGTAAGGGCGCAGTCTTACTTGGCGGCCCAGGCAAACGGCATCCTGTACTGGCCCAGGCGTTGGCAGGTCTGCTTGGCAGCCTTCAGAACCTTCTGGGCTGTCTGCAGAAACACAGACAGACACACCCCGCTGAGCAGAACACACACACACACACACACACTCCGGCTCTCTGTGTCTGTCAGCAGTCACGCACAGGCAGGACAGCAACCAGCAGCCCGGCCGTCTCTACGGCAACAACAAAGGGCTCCACGGCGGGATTAATCCAGTTCGTTAGACGTAATTAACGAGCGAGGCGGAGAAATGAGAGGCGTGCTCAAAATGAGGAATATTTCTCTAACGTTTCTGGATTTGCGCTGCATGTACGTTCTGCCCTCCTTAGGTTCGGTATCACTTTACCACACGCTAATCCTAACCTCAGAAAAATGTCAAGAAATTATTTAACTGACCCCAGTTCAGTGTTTTGGGGACACTAAATTTGGGAACGGTTGTAGATTCCATGTATTTATATATTTGGTGCTCTGACCAAACACTTTCCTTGAGCTTAATTTCAAAATACTGCACCTTTGTCCTGTAGATTTAACAAAAAAATGTATTTTAAGCTTCAACTACATTTTTCCCCCCAAAAATTCTAATAATGCTACTGAAATAATAATAATAATAATAATCTTTCTAGTAATGATAACAATAAAATGCATTTTAATGCAGTGCTCAAAAAGAATATGCTGGAGGGAACAGCCCTGTGACATCACGTGTGACATCACTCCTGCAATGAGTGGGGGCGGGGCCATGGCCCAGGCCCCTGTCTGTCTGTGTACTAGCCAGCCTACACTGGACTGCAGCAGCAGCGGCAGCAGCGGCAGCTAGCGACGGCTAACCTTGCTGACGTCGGAGGTCTTGATGTAGGGCTCGGCGCAGTGCGTGATGCCGTTCTGCAGGACCTTCTCGATGCGGGCCACCAGGACGATGTCAGCGTGGGGATTGGTCACCGAGAATATGCCCTGGGGAGGGAGGGGGAGAGAGGGGGAGAGGGGGGGAGGCGATTGGTGGGAAGCTGGAGGACAGAATCCGATCCCTTAAAGAAACAATGTTCAGAAGCCTTTTCACCACAGAGGCTCGAGAGCTGGACACATTTTCACATTTTTTGAGTTTCTCTGGCTTGGGTTTGAGGTGGTGCAGCTGAAGCTGAACCATGTCTGGACTTGGGACGAGGGGGGTGGGGGGGCAACACTGAGCCCATTAACTGCTTTTACACAAGAAATAAGACAATCTCAACATGCATTTTAGTCTTATATTTAGATTTAAAATCTTATTTATATGACTTTTTTTTTTTTTTTGCAAAATAACACAAAAACATTGCCAATGAGGTTAGACAGTTGGACTCACTTCAAGACTCGCCAATGGGGGAAAGAAAAATTTCACGTGACAAGCAAAAAGTAACTTAAAACAAGATGATGTTTTCCACTCGAGAGAAAAAACAAAAAGATTTTAAGCTTCATTACAAGAAGTGAAATTAAAGACACTTTTTTTTTTGCAGAGTGCCCACGGCTGATGTACGCACACACCACTAAGCGGTCTCTCCTCCGCAGCGCTGATCTGACTGAGGGACCGGCGTCACTGATCATCACTCATAGCGTGGGACTGACGCTGGGAGCGAGAGAGGAGGGATAGGGTTTCGCCCCTGGAGAGAGACTGCAGCTGAAGCCTTCAGAAAGGCATACGCCACTGTGGGCAATTCGCTTACAGAGTAAGACACAAACTAAGATAACTGAATGTAATTTTTAAACTGCTTGATAAATGAATAGGGCAATGTATCAGTTGCAAGATGCACAGTGGAAAACACTTACAGATACTGCCCTTCATGTGTTCTGTATAGTGGCACAGGGTAATTTGGGCATATTTTACTTAGTTAGCAGGACAAATGTAAGTGTCTAAAAGCTCTTGGGCCGCATGCTAAACTGTGCGTCTGTTTTAACTGACTCGCCAACACCGACGTCTGGGAGAGAGCAGACCCCTTAACCGCTTCCTAATCTCAGGTGATTGGTGGAATGGTCGACCAGGGCCAGCCTGTGCGAATTGCAAGGGATTTAAAAAAAAAAATTGTTTAAATATCCCTGTCCGCCTCCGCTTTCATGCCGGCCCCCCACCGCTCCCCTCCCCCTGACCCCCCTCCCTGCGAATTCTGGAGGAGCCTCCAGGAAAGTAGCCTGTAATCACATCCATCGTCTCTGGATGGCTGCGTTCTGGCTCCACTCTGCACTACTGGCTCCAGAAAGCCAAGCTGTGCGTCTGATCAGGGGGGGTGGGGGGGTGAGGGATGGGGGAGGAGGCTAATTGAGCAAAATGCTAATGCGTCGCGCCAAGGGAGGGAGAGAGTGCGTAGCCCTGCTGGATACGAGCCACGTGGAAGAGCTCAATACAATGTTTAAACAACCGCTAACATGAAGCGACCGCACACGCGTCCACTTCTAACTGCCACGGCAAACAAGAGCGCAACAGCACACCCTGCTACTCCTAACCGCAAGGCTCTATTTCAGCGCTAACGCTAACAGGAGAGCAACAGCACACCCTGCTACTCCCAACCGCAAGGCTTTATTTCAGCGCTAAGGCTAACCGGAGAGCAACAGCACACCCCGCTACTCCTAACCGCAAGGCTTTATTTCAGCGCTAAGGCAAACAGGAGAGCAACAGCACACCATGCTACTCCTAACCGCAAGGCTCTATTTCAGCGCTAACGCTAACAGGAGAGCAACAACACACCCTGCTGCTCTCGACCGGAAAATCTGACTCCCAAGTTCTATGCTAAATGCTAACAGGGGACATCACTCCTGGCCAAAAAGTTCTCAGTTCAGGCCAAACGGTATCGCTAACAGGAAACAGAACTCGCATTATACTGGAGCGCTGCTGCTCTGGTCTGGAGTATCACTTAAGGCTCAACACACCAAACCTCCAAGGGTCAGGGCCTAGCTCTCTGGACTTTTATTATTTTTTTTGGTTCACCAAAAGGCATTGTTTCTGGAATTCAGACAATTAAGTATGAAAGTCCAATAATTAATTAAACTAATCTAAATATTAGACTGCAGTTAGATAAACGATAATGATTGAAAGTGAATTGGTTGAATCGAGGCATTTAGAATGTTAAAACACCTGTGCATAGTTTCCAAGAAAACCCTTCCCACAACTTCCCAGTCTAAATATAGCAATTAAGTTGTGCTATGCATTTGGACAGAAATTCCTTTCACTCATGTATCTTCCAAAGCCCAAAAATCTAGCCAGTTACGGCACAGAAAGAGTGAAATTTCTAAATTCAGTGAGGTTATGAGGAAATCACATTTCAAAAGACTCTTTAGTCCACAGGTCTAAAGATTGGGGCCAACCAGTACAAACTGGCGGTGGTGCTCATGCAAGCAGTGTGTAGGAGCAGATTACTCTTGATGTGGTAAGATTAAAAAAAAGCATAGCATAACACAAAGACAAGAACAGGCCATTCAACCCAACAATGCTCACCATTTTCTTACCACTAAAGGTACCTAGTGCTCACCTTTAACCTACAAACCAGATATCTAGTAACTAGACCATTATCAAGTCCGCTTTAGACCGAGTTTCTGCCTCTACTAAACTAGCAAGCTATCCCACACAGCGACTACTTTCTGTGTGGGGAAAAAAAGCAATTAGCCGTACAGACAGGGCAGTACAGACAGGGCAGTACAGACAGGACCGTACAGACAGGGCAGTACAGACAGGGCTGTACAGACAGGGCAGTACAGGACCGTACAGACAGGGCCGTACAGGGCCGTACAGACAGGGCAGTGCAGACAGGGCCGTACAGGTGAGGCGGCGCCCTACCTGGGTGGGGAAGCGGAGCAGCGACTCAGAGACCCTCTGCAGGACGGGCAGGCCGTTGCCCCCCCCGCCGTCGGGCTCCGCGGCGCCGTGGGCGGGGCCGTCGCTCAGCATCTCCCGCACACACGGCGGGTTCAGGTCCACGTGGAAGTCGGCGGAGATCTTGCAGCTCTTGGCGACGTCGAACAGAGCCAGGCTGATGAAGAATGGCTCCACCTGTCCAAACAAAACAAAAAAACACACACACACACACACACACGCACGCACACACAAACACACACACGCACGCACACACACACACACACACACACACACACACACACGCATGCACGCACACATAAACACACACACACACACGCACGCGCACACACGCACACACACACACACACACACGCACGCACACGCACACACACACACACGGGAATTACATCCAGCCATCTCTCTTACGCGCAGTTCACTCTGAGAGCGGCCGTTATGCATCTGACGCACGACCACATTAAAAGGACGGATGGAGACGGTGGGAAAAGGACGTTCCTTCAGAGACAGAGACGCTTCAGGGACACGCTTTTCCAACAACACACGTTCATCAAAAGAATGGAATTTAGCATCAATATATATACGTTACAATCGCACAGTGGGCGCTCTCATCCAGAGCAGTGGCACCGCGGTTCCGTAAACAGCCACATCAATAATTCACAGTTCTACAATTTACGCATTTAGCCCGAGGCTTTCAGCCAAATCAGCTGAGGGACGGTGGGCGCATTTCACATTACAGGCATTTAGCTGACGCTCTTATCCAGAGCGACTTACACAACTTTTACAGAGTATTTACACATTGTATCCATTTATACAGCTGGATATATACTGAAGCAATGCAGGTTAAGTACCTTGCTCAAGGGTACAACGGAAGTGTCCTACCCGGGAATCGAACCTGCGACCTTTCGGTTACAAGCCCAGTTCCTTACCCACTGTGCTACACTCCGCATTTAACCTCGCTCTAGAAAAGCGACGCGAGCGCTGGACGACGATGGCGTTAAAAACGGGGCCGTGCATCGGCGAGGCGCGACGTCCGACCGGCCGCCATGCGCCCTGCGTTCCCTTTCTCGTTCGGGAGCACGGAGGTACGAGGGCGAGCACGGCAACCGCTGAGGTCGAAAGTGGTTGCCATGGCTACGGAGTTCCTGGGGCGGAGCGTCAGGTAACCGCGGAGGGGACGGAGGTTTCGCTCCGACGAGCACTGGGTTTGACATCTTGCGGCTGCTGACGCAGTCGCTGCCCTTGCTGTCTTGCAGCTGGTCATGGTAATTCAAACCCGAGCTCTTACTAGACTCCGGCTCAACCGTCCACCAGGAGGCGCTGCTTCTCAGCGCTTCTGCTCACAGATGGCTTTTTCACAAGCGCGTGGGCCGACTCGACTTCAAAAGGGGTAACAAACAGATGGTGGGAGGCAGTGTAGTATAATGGGTAAGGAAGTGGTCTTGTAAACTGAAGGTCACAGGTTTGACTCCTGGGTAGGACACTGCCATTGCATATATCCAGCTGTATAAATGGAAGCAGTGTAAATACTCTGTAAAAGTTGTGTAAGTCGCTCTGGATAAGAGCATCTGTTACAGTAAATGCCTGTAATGTAATGGAAGGTGAAGGGTCGGAGAGAGGACATTCGTCCCTGTCTGACGGCATCCTGCTCTGTCCTCACAGACTCTCCTGTGAGCCTGTAGAACAAGCGGCAATACAGTCGTGCAAGACAGACATTCTAAAGTAAAAGGAAAGGGACACTTGAAGGAATAGGAATCAGTCCTCTGCCAAAAAAGCTTTTTCCATCTCTGAACAAAATGCACTAGCTGACCCCGATGGACTAAAGCAATAATCATATATTACAGGACATGGTCATGGTCATCTAGGTACAGTACTACTCAATGAATAGAACTGACTCTGATACTGTTCAGCCCACGGGAAGTAATGATGTCATTCTGTATACTGAACATAAGGTAGCGTGTGTCTAACATATAAAATGTTAGACACACGCTACCTAAGCACCTTCTGTTTTGCATAAACTATGTCCAGATTCCACTAGCGATATGCAAAGGTAAAAACTTTGACGCAGCAGAGCCTGCAGGTGAAGGTCAAAGGTTAGGTTAGGTACGTAACCAAGGAGACAGTGGCCGTGTCCAAATCAGCACACTGGCCTACTATCTGAGTATACAAGTTGCATACAAGCTGTATACCCAACAGTAGGTGAGGGTGTGATTCGGACACAGCCAGTGCCGAACATCGTGCCGATGAGCACGCTAGCGGCGGCGGCGGCGAGGTCAAAGTTCGCGCGTACGTTCGTCAGGACGTCGTCGTTCTTCTCGCTGACGCAGCCCTGCAGGGAGAAGGTCAGGTCGTGGCAGCTGACCACCACGCGGCGGCCGAACCGCTCCTCGAACGGCTTCACGTCCGGCTCGATGCCCGAGAAGTCCAGCCTCTGGCAAAAAAAAAAAAACCAGAGAGAAAAGGAGAGAGAGAAAAGGAGACACTTCATTAAGCCCTTTTGAAGAGTAGGTTTCCTGGAATGTTTTTTTTCTTTTTTTTTCTTCAAAATTCTAAGTCGGTGTTCTAGAACTCCACTGCTTTCAGTCACCAGTAGCGATTGTGACATCATCATTAGAATGTTCAGCGAACGACACTCTGACCGCACGTTTGTGATCTCACACCTTAAAGGCTAAAGCATGCATGCAAGCAGGGCTGACACGAAAACACACACACACACACACACACACACTTACCTGTGTTTCCGGGTCCAGTGTAAACAGCTTGAGTCTCCCCTCATTTCTGTTGATTTTATTGAGCTGGTCTGTTTCTCTGGCATACTAACAACAACAAAAAAGGGGGGGGGGGGCTTAATTTCAGTGTTCCCCACATCACACACAACTCATATGCCTCAGACATGCGAGAGGCAAAAAGGGAGGAGAGGAAAGGTCTCATCTATGATAAACACCTCTTAGTTAACAAAGCTAGAAAAGCCTCCCTTACCCCGCACGAGCTGTGAAGAGATAAATAAACTCACTCGGCTCACTGAAGTACAAGCAGCCGAAGAGATAAAAATCCAAACAGAGCTGGAGTTGGCTTAGGCCTCTTGTTCGGTCTCGGTCAAATCGACCCTTTTTAAACTTTCAGCGAGTAAGAGAGAAATGGCACTTTTGGGAGACGTATTTCATAGGCAAAGATTAAACCAGTGCAAATCTGGTTCTAGTTTTCTGTCTCTGTTTGCTGTTCATCATCTGTATTTGCTTCATGTCTTTTTGGCCCATGTGGTTTCTTTGAATACAGTAAGATAAAAATGGAAAAATAATGAAATAATTGAGGATGACAGTTTGAAAACAATAAATATCAATAATCTACGGCGCGAAAACCTCGTTTCATTTTAATCTCTCACAGACAAACATAATATATGCCCCCCATGCCTTCAATACAGCGCATTTATATAAATCCCAACTTTATGCTAAACGTGATTAAGCAGAGGTGAATGGCAACCATTGAGATATATTGTTTAAATTGTTTGAACGTTAGTGACTAAATATAAGTAGTCCGCCCATATGTAGGTGAGTCATAACGCTTCTCCTCAGCACTTTGTACAGGGGGGAATACCGGTATTTTATAGGACGGAGTGTAGCACAGGTAAGGAACTGGACTTGTAACCGAAAGGTCGCAGGTTCGATTCCCGGTTAGGACGCTGCCGTTGTACCCTTGAGCAAGGTACTTAACCGAAATTGCTTCAGTATACATCCAGCTGTATAAATGGATACAATGTAAAATGCTGTGTAAAAAAGTTGTGTAAGTCGCTCTGGATAAGAGCGTCTGCTAAATGCCTGTAATGTAATATTTAGAAAAGACTAAATGTTAATTCTAATTATGTGCATTTTCTACTTCCTGTAAAGGCGTGGAGTGAGTTCTAAGACTGCGATTGAACACACGCTAGCCGATTGCGGCTAACTCTTCATTCGCACGAATCAGAGCTTGGCTCGTGAAGTGACATCATTCACAAGCCTGCGTTTGGAGACAGCGCGTTGCCAAAACGCTCACGCTTCGGAAAGACTTTTACTTTTCGATGTTGGCGCTCTCACCCGGAGGTCAGAGGCTGGAAGACAGCCAGATTAACACACTCTAGAGTGTTTTCAGCCAGCCTTACCTCTCCACAGCTGCCAAGCCACACAACATCGGAAACCGTTTAAAATGCAACCGCTTCCAAAAATTCAGGAAGGAAGCCCAAGGTGGAAAAACAATCTTTCGTGGATTATGCTCAACATCGCTCGTATTAAAAATAACGATAACGTACGTCAAATTAACACTTAGAGAACGCTCTGAATGTTTATTGAACCCTTACTGTTTGAACGTTTAAAGGGCGATCTCTTAACCAGATTTATACCGTAGAGGAAGTATCCGTTGGACAGATATGCATGCGTATTGAGCACACCGTCGTCGTGTAAGGGCAAAGTCGTTATTTAGTCTTCCCGCAGGAACATGCTGGCGTTCGCTACAAGACTCCGGGAGCTGTAAACCCGCCCTCGAGCGACTTAACACACGTCCGTCTGGGAGACACCTGCAAAGGCGCTTTTTCCTCACAGCGCAGAGATTAAAAGGGTCTGGTCAATCACGGCAGTTTTACCGCGTCTTCGCAACACTCAGTTCCTCCAAATCTGAGCTAGCTTGCTCGCTCGTTCGTTCGTTCCGACACTGGCCCATCAGGAATATATATATACGCTGCTGATAGGGAGTGAGGAGAGGAGGGTTTTTGTTTTCGCGAAGACGGTAAGGAACTGAGGTCTGCCTCGTACAGCGGAACGCATCTCCCTTTATTTCCGCTTAAACGGAGCACTGAGGAGCAGTGTTCTCTCTCGCTCTCTCTCTCTCGTTAGCGACTGTCGCTAACGCCGTCGGTCACCGCTTCAGAACGCGGGATCGTAAAACGAGCGCTAAACCCAGAGCGAAGACGGCAGTCTCCGGCCGGTAGGACAGAAGGTCTTTGTTAGCAGGCGAATGCCCCCGCCCCCCCACCCCCCTTTTCCTCTGCTACCCCTGACCCCCTTGACCTTTGACCTCTCAGCAGTGAGTCAAGTACCTTCATGAGTTCCGGGTGCAGACTCCTTCCAAGGCTCTCCATAATGGTTTCCGCCTTCCCCTGACTACTGGTGTCCTCATCTGGAAAAGACAAGGGGGGGGGGGGGGCATGAGCCAAGGGGCCCATTGCTGCATGCCAGTCAGGACAGCTCAGGGACAGCCAGACTACAGCATGCTTTATTATTAACACCAAGCAACAACATGAAAGACAGTGGCACTTTTTTATTTTAATTTTTCAAATCACATTAAACGGTCAATCGTCGATGCACAGTGCTGCGTGAGAGAAACGCGTACCGCTCACTTACAGTTAAATCCATAAGAACAAAAGGACATGCAAAGGTTAGACGGAATACAGCTTGCAGCCTTATGGAACTGGATCATACAGGATGGAGGGGGATTTTTTTAATAAAAGCTGCAAGATGGCTGCTTTTGCTGAGCTATGGGAGCTATGAGCTAAGGCTTTTCTCCTCTGTCTGTGTTTTTGGTTACGGCTCAATCCTTTCCTTTCCCCTTCTCTCCTGATTCCAGGCCAGATCCCACGACTTTCTGAAAGCCCTCCAACCCTCTCAGAATTTCATACTGCCTTCTAACCACGGTCTGGGGGACCAGTTATACAGCTATACAACACCCCACAGAGAAATACGCTGCAGGGTTTACACACACGCTCGCACACACATGCCCACACACACACGGACGCACGCACGCACGCACACACGCACACGCACGCACACACACGCACGCACGCACACACATACGCACACACGGACGCACGCACGCACACACACACGCACACACATGCCCACACACACACACACACACACACACACACACACACGCACGCACACACACATGCACAGACACACACGCGTGCATGCACACATAGTGTACGCACGCACACACATACACAAACACACACGTTCAGAAACGTATAAACACATTCACATACTCACGCACGTGCACACACACACACACACATTCACAAACACATTAACATACATACACACAAACACATACGCACACACACACAACCACACACACACACACACACACACACAATATGATGCAGGAGCTATTTCTCTTTTTTTAACGGTTGGAAAGTCAAGGTGAAAAGTTCACCAGTTCCTGGCGTGACAAACAAGCAATAACAACGAAAGGGCAGGGAAGCCATGCATGAAACACAAGCAGCTTCTGCTCAGACCAGGCACTGAGAACTCCAGTATAGAACATCCAGACACTGAGAACTCCAGTATAGAACATCCAGACACTGAGAACTCCAGCACAGAACATCCAGACACTGAGAACTCCAGCACAGAACATCCAGACACTGAGAACTCCAGTATAAAACATACAGACACTGAGAACTCCAGTATAAAACATCCAGACACTGAGAACTCCAGCACAGAACATCCAGACACGGAGAACTCCAGTATAAAACATCCAGACACTGAGAACTCCAGCACAGAACATCCAGACACTGAGAACTCCAGCACAGAACATCCACACACTGAGAACTCCAGCACAGAACATCCAGGCACTGAGAACTCCAGCACAGAACATCCAGACACTGAGAACTCCAGTACAGAACATCCAGACACTGAGAACTCCAGTATAAAACATACAGACACTGAGAACTCCAGTATAAAACATCCAGACACTGAGAACTCCAGCACAGAACATCCAGACACGGAGAACTCCAGTATAAAACATCCAGACACTGAGAACTCCAGCACAGAACATCCAGACACTGAGAACTCCAGCACAGAACATCCAGGCACTAACAACTCCAGCACAGAACTTCCATAGACTGAGAACTCCAGCACGGAACATCCAGAAACAGAGCAGCACACGCACTCATCCCTAAAAACCAGGCTAATCTGGATGGGCAGAAGTGACAGACAGGGAAAGCACCAAAACCACAGCAGTGTGAAAAGCCATTTCTCTAGACAATGCTGCCTAGTGCTACGGGTTTAAACCCAGAGCGGGACAAAGCAATCCAGGAGACAGAAGAAGCTCAAACCCCTAACTTAACCCAAATGTAGCCGTGCTAAACGAGGGTCCAGACAATGCTTCCTAGTACTAAGAGTTTAAACCCAGAGCGGGACAAAGCAATCCAGGAGACAGAAGAAGCTCAAACCCCAAACGTAGCTGTGCTAAATGAGGGTACAGTAACGGGCCTGGATACGGCCACTGGCAAAGAGAGTACGCAGCTGTGTAAACTGCAGGCACTGTACGTGTTGTTTGCTTTGGCCACGGGGCATCAGCTGGGCCTCGAAATGCAGGTTTTATCGCCATCGCGGGATTGGCGGGGAACTCCCCGCGGAGAGGCCGCTCGCGTAACGGACCTCACGTGACGCCCGAGCGCAGTGGAGCACGCCGGGCCTCGTTCCTGATTGGCTGCCTCTCATCGGCGGGGTGAGTCCCGCTGCGCAGTAATCTGTGGAATTTTCACGGACCGGAAAACTGGATAGAAACTCGGAGATGTCTCCGGGGGGCGGGGGGGGGGGGGCGGGGGGCGGGGGGCGGGGGGGGGGGTTAACGAAAGGGCCCGATGTCACGCGCGACCTCAGCAAAAATTAGGCGCGGGATCACACCCGTGAGTGGACCCAGGCGGCCTTTCTCAGGCAATAAAGTCGAAGCCAAATCAAGGCCTACTGGACCCGACATCCGGCACCAGAAAATCCAACAGTTGGCAAGGAAACGGCAACAGCGGGTCACTGAGAAGTCAAAATGGCCGTGTACACAGCGGTGGGAGGGCCTGAGGTCTGCAGTGGGCGGAGCTGTAACGGCCTGTCAATCACTGGCTCGTTTCAACCAATCAAAAAGGTTTTTTTTTCTCTCCACAATGAATCACTCAGTCATGTGTGGATTCAGCATGTGGGTGGATTAAAATGCTATACACAGCGACAGGTACGTGTGTCAGGTGTACATTTGTATGGGTACCATACGGTATAATCTTGAGTCAGATATACGTGAATAATTAGGTACAGTATTTGTGTAGAATGGCACGTGTGGCAGCTGTGCATGCTGGGAGTGAGGTATAGGCGAAAAGTGATTATGTGTAGAGCACGTGTGGAATGGTACGTGTGACAGATGTGCATGCTGGGAGTGAGGTAGTATACTGGGATTGAGGTGTAGGTGGAGAGTGTATATGAGAGGAATGATGCGTTGTGGGTACAGTCAGGTAGGTGCAGGAGGTGGGCGGGGCTAACCCAGCGCGCAGTCCAGCGAATCGGCTCCGTTCCTCCGCTCCTGGCCGGCCTCCGCGCCGCTCTGCAGGGCCTGCCTCAGCGTGGCCACCCACTCCTCCATCTCCGCCTCGCTGTCCGCCGACAGGAAGTGGCTGTAGCGCTCCTGCATCTTCAGCTCGAAGCCGTTCCTCCGGATCTTTGGGCACTGTGGGGGGGGGGTGGGGGGGGGGGGGGGGGGTGGGGATGTCAGAGTAGAGACGGTGCGTTAGTCCGAGTGACGTAAATAGCACCCTCAAGAGAACCTGGAACACTGCAAGGTTTAATTTTTCAGCCAAAACCTGGCAGTTACGTTCATAACCTGACGTTCAATCTTCCAAATTTCACGTTCTGCGCTCGTCTCTTTTTGAGAGCGGTTGAAGGTGGTTCCAGGTACGAGAGCCGGGTACCTGAACGACGTCGATGCAGGAGTCCAGGTAGATGGAGCCCTTGCTGTCCTTGTAGTTCTTCTCGTCCTTGTAGGAGTTGAGGATGTAGGAGCCGTCGGGGAGCTGGGACAGGTAGAAGTACCGCCTCTTGAAGGCCTTTGAAGAGACAAGAGGCTGACTTAGAGAGGACTGAGAGGGGAGGATTATTGGGGGTAAGTGTGTGTGTGTGTATGTATGTACGTGTGTGTGTGTGAGTAGGTGTGCGTGTGTTTATGTGTGTGTGTTGTGTACGTGTGTGTGTGTGTGTGTGTGTGTGTGAGTATGTGTGCGTGTGGTTATGTGTGTGTGTGTGTGTGTGTGTAGGGGATACACACCCGTATGGACACAGACAGGCTGCTGTTGATGTTGGCTTTCTGCAGCCAGCCCTGCTTCATTATACCTCCTCTCTGAGAGCACATCGACGAGGAGTCCTGACAAATACAGAGAAACAGGTCACCACACACACACACACGCACACTTACACACACACACACACACTTACACACACACACCAAAAAGCACACACACATACACACACGCACACTTACACACACACACCAAAAAGCACACACACACAGACACCTATACACAATCAAATATACACACTGACACACACATATACACTCCAAAACACCCACACATCAACACACACACATACACCAAAACACCCACACACCAACACACAAACACACATGCACACAGTACTTACTGTACACACACACACACAGTTCACACACACACACACACACACACACACACACGATTAACATAAATCAACACACACAACTCAGTTCACCCTGGGGTAATTAATCACCTGAAATTCATCACCATCTATCACGCAGCCCTTTCAATAACGTCCTCAAACAGGGACTGAAGGTCATATTTCACCGGGCCCGGCACCACTGACTGACATAAAAGAACCGCAATAATGTACCCACTCCAGGTGGAGAATCCCTGCGTTTGTGTGTGTACTCTGAGCGAGCGTAGTGTGTGTAGTCTGCATTTCTCCATCGGAATGGTCAGCACAAGAGTATAATCTCCTTTACAGCCACCATGAAGCTATGTGTGTGTGTGTGTGAGTGTGAGTGTGTGTGTGTGAGTGTGTGTGTGTGTGTGTGTGTGTGTGTGAGTGTGTGTGTGTGTGTGAGTGTGTGTGAGTGCGTGTGTGTGTGTGTGTGTGTGTGAGTGTGTGTGTGTGTGTGTGTGTGTGTGAGTGAGTGTGTGTGTGTGTGTGTGTGTGAGTGTGTGTGTGTGTGTGTGTACCAGAGTGCTTTTCACTAACTCAAATGGCCTCTGTCCTTCACGGTAGTGCTGGTATGACTGTGCCTGTCTCAGGGGTCCAGCCAATCACATTAGCCCTCTCAGAAATAAAGGTACAGTGGAGGGGTTCTTTAAGGAACACATTTCCCAAACGTACCCTGAAAGTACACTAATGTTCCATTTGGGTACTAATGAGTACTTTTTACGAGCAAAAAAGGTCCAAATAATTTATGTACTGGAGGGTGAAATTTTATGTACCTACAGAGTAGCACCCCAGCGACCTTTTTAGGCACTTTCTCATACCTTTTTTTCAGAGAGTGAATGATTCCCCTCCTTCACCCACTAAGCCACACGCTGCATCATCTTTTTGATTTGTTTTGATTCGTTATTACTGGGCAAAGATTCCAGTACAGAGCATGCTGGGAAAAGAAAAACACTTTTCTGACAAACGTCTGTGGCCCGGAGAAAGGGTCGAGTCAACAAAAAAAAAAGCAGGGGCATCAAAATGTGTGCGGGAACACGGAACTTATTTTTAGCGTCTCTTCGTTGCGTGGGGGGACTTCATTGGCCGCGCCACATGAAGAGGCTAAGCTAAACGAGAGCAAAGCCGGCGGAGTCTCTGCTTCTGGAAGCACGGAGCGCGTGGTGTTATGTTACTGCGCGTTTATCCCTACACCAGAGAGCGCCATCCCTACGCTTTCTCTCCCCCCCCGAAATTAAGGCGCTGTGCTTCCGAACGCAGCCGTGTCCGGCCGGGCTATTTATAGCAGCGCCGGGATCAGATTTCAGGTTAACGGCTCGCGGGCTGGACTGCGGGGGCTCGGAGCTCAGCGAGGGTGCGTTTTTCTTTTTTGTTTTTTTACCAGGACTCCCCCGTTCCTCTCTGCATGCAGCGGGCTGTTTCTGCTGAAGCCCCTCTCACAGAGGGAGCGAGGGTCCCAGTGCCGCCCCCCCCCCCCCCCCCCGGCTCGGTGGGGTGGCAGGGTTGAGGGGCCTGGTTACACACCCGCGTGTTTCGGTGTGTGTTTGTGTCGGTGTGTGAATCGAAACGGTTCCATTTTTATTCAGTCCTAATTTAGGGAGGGCGTTTTGACTTCAGTTGAAAAAGTTTTTTTATTTTTTATTTTTTTTTGCAATTCTTGAATTGGAATTTCATTTGCCCGTTCCCCCCCCCCCCCCGAACCCGGATGGGAGGTGCAGCTGCAGTCAGCCGGTGACAGACGCCCCCGCCCCCCGCCCACCTCGTCCTTGGCGTCCTCGTCCACCTCAAACACCTGGCTCGG